>NW_014556755.1:0-3975 GCF_001313825.1 Dinoponera quadriceps
TTTCTTTCCAATTCTTTGTCTGATAATTCCATTTTATGTAACAATACGAGAGTTGGTGAAATCTCCGTATCATCTTCATCTGCAATTTCGATTTTGGTATCTGCTACAAAGGTGCTTGCTGCCTTTTTATACGGAATTATGAGTAAATCCAATACCTCTTGAAAAAAAGCGAGAACTTTTTTCTTATTATTAATTTGCGAAGTTACACTTACAGATTAAATTGGGTTAGACGTATACATAATTCTGTAGAATAAGTCTTTCAGCATATCTTTGCGACTGGTCTTTCTGCAGTGAAAAAACCGAAAATTTTTATAATTTTTATTGCGAGTCCTACTGGCTTTTTCGTCAAGCATTGGACGCACCAAGCACCACAGGAAGAATACTTGTACGCAATATATCAGCACCGTGTATTAAAATTTTGTGAAATGTTAAAATCATTGGATACCATTGGATAATTCGATATATAGATTTCTGCCATACGAGAGCATAATACATCGAAGCGTGCTAGTTCGATGGACAAATGGCAAGATTAAGGCAAAGCGATTAAGATAGTTTGCGTATTCTTTAGTAATCCAGGATAAAGGTCTATACATTCAGCAAGGAGACTTGGATTTTCGAATACTCCTCTAGCCGTGTTGCCAGTATTCTTAATTTCAGACCTCCTGGTTTCGGTCTATCAATCCCAGCCTTTCCTAAAAAATCGCTTGAATGCGTTACTTCCTATTAGCAAACGCGATCTTCAGTTTATCACCTCTAACTTGCCATTTTTTTATATCGACTCTGTATGAAATATATAAACAGTATTCAAATAATCAAATCCACGCGTGTAATACATTTATTACATATACAAGCAATTTAGAATCGGGTAAGAGAACAACTTCTTTTGTCTTATTCGACAGGTCATTGAATTATGTAGGTATTGCATAACAAATTGGTCATGTTTGCGTGGACGTGGCGTTTGTAATTGCATTAAGAACGTTGCCATTATTCAATGTGAAAAGTACAGAATAGTGAATACGTAGACAGCGATTTTTATCTACAAAAGTGTTAAACATTTGCAGATTGTCTATTTATTGGTTAATATTTTTTCTGACTAAAATGATCTCCACTGATTCTTTCAAATATTGAAATTTGATCGGACGACAAAATCCAACGCATTAAGATGTCCTATTTATTCATAAAACCACGTTATCTTTAGTTATTAATCGAAGCGAAAAAAGACCTGATGCGAATAAGTCGATATCTTGAATGTTGATTTGATGCTGCACAGATCTATACGATTGTTATAGATTGAATGGCGAGTATTTCCGTTTAATCCCGAAGAACATAAAAGCACGAAATCCATTACGGTGCAGTTTATTTTGCACGCATTTCACATGCATCTAGTATCATCTCTTTTTGTAATTTCACCAGCTGTTCTAAAATTGATCCAATATAGATTGAATCGGAACTTCAATTTCCATTTCTTGAATGGAAACTACTTACTTTGACGGTCTACACTAAGCTTAAAGTGCCTTTAGCTCATTATAAAACGGTCAAATATCATCTCCACAGGCTTTTGATTTTAAGCGCATGTTTGTACACATGTTCTTCGGTAGAGAGTCGTCAAATAGAAATGCCAAAGTTTGTTCTGCAATTTTTTTAATAACTTAAATTATTTTTAAATTCAACAATTTCCGAATTTTTCGGCGTTTCCGGACTGTCTGTGAATATGTCCAGTATAGCATATACTCGTAGGTATAGCATAAAGGTATTTTTGCCAGAACGTCTGACTGCATATGGACATGCCAACAGAATTTTTGTGGATTATATTGTACTTTAGCACTAATCATTGCAATTTCTTTACGTTTGGATTGCTTTGATTTGTTATCGAAAGGAATGGAGGATGACCTGAACACCAAGTTGCAATGGATTTCTCACTAGTGTTATGTCCTGGGTGTACCGGAAACTATGAATCTCTCTTTTTAATTATATGATTGGGAAACAGACGGATTTCGGGCTAACGCTACTGTAACAAAGATAAGAATACATTGGCCGCCGTTAAACGTACCGTATGGTTCCCCAGGTGTTTTTCATTCATTCCGCCTTCATGTATGGTATGTAGTTTATTTACATCCTGGGTACCCCAGGGACGATAGATTCGTTTTTTATATAACTAAGATATTTTGCCGCCTCTACGTTAGACACGTATGTGTCCATACTGGGTACCTAAATAGCAACGGATTCCTCCTCTTATGATTATAAAATTAACAAATTTGATCAAGCGGTTTATGAAAAGATACGAGTACACGCCGCCCACATATGTCATAAGGCTCCCATGTCATGGGGCTGCGATCTATCCACCCTTGTATACAGTCGGTAGAACAAGGGCCCTCTTATGCGATTAGGTTCTTAGAATTGTTTATATTAATACTAGGAATTTTCCGGAGTAACCGTCTTCCACGCAACCTCCTCTCATTGGTGGACATCATCCACCATCCCCTGAAATCCTTCCTATATAAGCCTTACCCTTTTTGCCGCGAGCGCAGTTACAATAGTAGTTTTTCTTGCAGTCAGTCAGTCAGTGACAGTCACAGTTACAATTACAGTTCAGTCTAGTTTAGTTCAGTCCAGACCAGTTCAAGTTCAATACAGTACAGTCGAGTCCAGTTCAAGTTATAGTTACAATTAGAGTTACAGTCGCAGTAACAGTTGCAGTTCTTAGTGTCTGTTCTTAGTTCAGTCTTCAGCAGTCCACAACCATAGTCTAGTCCAGCCTTCGTCTTTGTCTTCATTCGTCCTCGTCAGTATATTGATTCATCTAAATCGTAAGTCTCCACTTCATATTTATACATGACTTTTAATCATTTCAATCCAATTTTCAATCCCACTTCATCCCTCAAAACACATACCTGCACTGCGTGCGATTATTGTTTTCTTTGTATTATATAACGATGTTTTCCTCGCTATACCGATATGTTAAATATTCTTGTTGCGATATATCCGATTATATTAAATTAAGTTACACGAATTACCTTTTGCTTAATCTCATTTTAATCTTCATCTTGTATTTGCGTTATTCCAGTAATGCTGATTTATAAAAATTTGTTTAATGTTAACCCACATATTTCATTGTTTAACTTTAGCTAACCCTTTCATCTTTTAAATGTTGCATCTTTTATAATGACTGTTCTTATCAATTTACCACTATTATTAATCCATCCGAGAACCAAATTATATTATTAATAAACAGTTTTATTCAAAATGCCCTAAATTTAATCAAGTCGTTAAAACTATTTATTCATCTTTTTTCAATTACCTAAATATAAATTTCCCTCTCACACACTCATATGGTCCTATCCCAGGTAAAGAGATTAAGTTCTTTGACCTAAATAAAGGACCACCTAACGTACGTTCTGTGATCGGAGTAAATGGGCCTCTCCGGACCTTGACCTGATCTGCAGACCTACCAGTACGTTTAGGACTCGCCAGTGCGCGAGTAAACAATTTTGTTGCGTTCGTCCTCTTCCAGGACGTAACACTAGCATCAACATTAATTTGCCCAGGAATTTAAAATTCAGAATCAAGACAGGAAAAATTTCTTGATTCGAAAAAATTAATTTTCCTACATGCAGCTTGAAATTTACTATTACGCTTAGGTCGTAAAATTAACAGTGCTCTCCGTAAGCGATCCATAGTATCAAGAGCAATCTATTTTTCGCAAATGTCTAATTTTTTCACAATATAATTAATAGCTGGAGTCAATTCACTATTACTAACAATATGTTTTAATATTTTCCGATTCGTAAATGATGCTATGATGCACTTAGCTGTGACTTTTCAGAAATTATATTTATAAATTCTTTTAACAAATTAAAACTAAAAGAGGAGGGAATAATGGAATATAAAGAATTTTCCTCTCGATTAAAAAAGCAACTCAAACAATGAAATCACTACATGCATGCTTTTAACCTTGTAACGCCAAAAAATGACGGT
>NW_014556756.1:0-1274 GCF_001313825.1 Dinoponera quadriceps
TCAATGACCTTATGTCATCTTTCGGGTAGCTTGCGAATTCCTTGACGATAGAATCTCATCGGCTTCAAAGCGATAAAGTCATCAATGCATTTTCGTATCTCTTCAAATCTCACAAAATGTGTATCACCCAAGTGATGCTGCAGCGACCGGAATTGGTAGTAGTCGAAAGGCGCCATTCTATACGCTGCGTGCGGGAGAAGTTCCAAGCCTAACAAAAATATAGTCCTGAGTCTCTTTCGCAATATGTGGTCGGGCATTGACATGAAGGAAGTTCATTTTACGACTTCTTTGGCTAATAAATGGCCACTTTTCTTCTTATGAAACGCTCAAATTGGTCAATTGTTATTGGTAGAAGTCTGCCGTGATTATTTCACATGGTTGTAACAAACTTGTAATAAAGCACACCTTTTCAATCCTACCAGATGCAAAGCAAAACCTTCTTGGCATGGATGTTAAGCTTTGGTGTCGAAGATTCACCATAGTCAACCCATGATTTTCTACGCTTAGAATTATCATAAGAAATCCACTTTTCATCGCCTGTAATGATTTGTGCAGAAAATCTTTTTTCCGGAACTTTGAAAGCAAACTGGGGTGTCACGAGATTCATGCGTCCATTTTTGTTGTTTACGGAATTTATGCAGAACCCATCTGTCTTCCGTCAGAACATTTCCCATTGTTGGAAACATACGGAAATGGCTTGCTGCGTAACGCCAAGCGGTTCTGCAAGCTCCTTTTTAGTTTTCGCAGAGTTTATATCCAGCAATGCTTGCAATTTGTCCATTTTAATCTTTTGAGGGCGTCCAGCACGCGATTCATCTTCAAGACTGAAATATCTTTGGCGAAATTTTTGATACGATTTTTTACACGTAGCTTGATTTACAGCATATATTTGAGAGAGATAGACCAAGGCTCAACAATAAGGTGGAGCGCCATTGGATTGGATTACTCACAGCGTTCTCTCCATATGCAGCACAAGTCATTTCAGTAGCTTCAGCAGCATTTTTCTTTAGATGAAACGCGAAGTGCATGGAAAATCGAATATGTTTTTGTTATTATACCATCTTGAACACTATAATTTTTAAGGTAATGTGCATCAAACCCCAAACATGGCATGTTAGAAAACTAAATATTAACGCTTAAAAATCGCAAAAGGGCGGAATGATAAATAAAATTAAAAATTTTTTTCGGTTGTATGAAATATAAAACTTAGAACTTTTTTGTCTAGTTAATATATATTTATATTTATATTTTAACTGTATATTTATATATTTAAA
>NW_014556757.1:0-2855 GCF_001313825.1 Dinoponera quadriceps
GCGTGAGCATTACAAATACTCCGGAGTATGTAGTCGAAATAGCCACCCCGTATGTAATCTTAGAGGACATGCCGCATACTAATAAGAAAGAGATAAATCTAATAAATACAAGACAGCAACATGAATACACAATGCAAACACGAATAGAAAAATTAAAGCAACAATTACGCCTACAACATTTAAACAATGAAAAGAAAAAAACAATACATGCAATTTGTGAGGATTTCAACGATGTATTCTTCTTCGAAGGAGACCATCTCACTCACACTACAGCGGTGGAGCATCNGTAACGCCGGTAAATATAAGACCGTATCGTCTACCCGAGAAGCATAAGCAAGAAGTAGATCGACAAGTACGAGATATGCTCGATGCTGACATCGTTCGTCCTAACATCAGCCAATGGAACGCTCCCCTATTGGTAGTGCCGAAGAAAACCGATGCGAGCGGAAAAACCAAATTGCGAGTCGTGATCGATTTCAGAAAATTAAATGATCTAACGGTTGGAGATTCTTTCCCGTTACCAAACATAAATGATATCCTAGACCAGCTTGGAAATGCAATATATTTCACAACACTGGATTTAGCGTCAGGTTATCATCAGATTCCTATGAGCAAACAAGATAAACAGAAGACAGCATTTTCAACACCCACAGGACATTTCGAGTTCAACCGAATGCCTTTCGGGTTAAAAAACGCGCCAGTAACCTTTCAGCGGCTAATAAATACAATACTAGCAGGATTACAAAGCATAAAATGCCTGGTATATTTAGACGATATCGTCACCTATGGATCCAGCCTGGAGGACCATAACAAAAAATTGATCACTGTGTTAAGGAGATTGCGCCAGAGCAATCTAAAACTGCAGCCAGACAAATGCAATTTCCTACGGAAAGAAGTTATATATTTGGGGTACATAATTTCAGAAAAGGGAATTTTACCTGACCCCTCTAAATTAGAGGCAGTACACATGTTCCCAGTTCCGAAAAAAGTCAAAGAGATACAATCCTTTATAGGCCTAGCGGGACATTACAGACGATTCATAGAAAATTTTTCTAAGATAGCGCGCCTTCTAACAAAATTAACAAAAAAAGAAACACCCTTTGAATAGGGAAAAGTACAAGAAAATGCGTTCGCAATATTAAAAGAAAAATTGACAACAGCTCCTGTACTAAAATATCCGGAATTCGACAAGGAATTTATCATCACTACCGACGCATCAGATTTCGCGATAGGAGCCATACTATCACAAGGGCCGATAGGGAAAGATAACCCTATAGCTTACGCTAGCCGCGTATTATCACGCGCAGAATAAAATTATAGTACTACTGAAAAGAAACTGCTAGCAATAGTATGAGCAGTGAAACATTTTCGCCCATATGTATATGGAACAAAATTTAAAATAATAACTGACCATAAACCGCTGATATGGCTATTTAACGTCACCGACCCCGGATCACGATTAATCAGGTGGCGACTAAAATTAGAAGAATATGATTACGAAATTATTTACAAGGCCGGACGAGCGAACACAAACGCCGACGCGCTTAGCAGAAACATAATACGACTTGTTTTAAAGGTAGGCGCGCAGAAGGAGGAAGACGAAAAAATCGAAGAAAAAGAATACGCTGAAGAAGAATCTGCTGACGAGACAGAAAACCCTCGGAATTATACCGAGAAAGAAAAAAGACAAATATTTTATGAATATCACGATGCACCTCTAGGCGGGCATCCAGGCATCCAAAGAACATTAAACAGAATACGGCTAAATCACAAATTGAAAAATATGGCGACCGATATAAAAAAATATATTAACAAATGTGAACTTTGCCAAAAAAACAAATTATCGCAAAAGACTAAAATGCCTCTCATAGTCACCGATACACCGCGAAAACCATTCGAAAAATGCGCATTAGACGTAGTAGGACCATTAACCTTAACAGAAAATGGAAACAAATATATACTAACATTTCAAGACATTTCAAGACAATTTAACTAAATTCAGCAAAGCTATACCTATACCAAACCAAGAAGCCTCCACTATCGCAAAAGAATTCGTAGAGAAAATAACAGAGGTCGACAAAATTTTTACCCAGAAACCAGACTATACTTTCCCGAAAGTTTCCGGTGCGCCGAATTCAAATCTGGCCGCAGAATTGCTCTATCACATCAGGATTTTGAGATATTCTAACCTAAAAGTGCAAAAAATGCCGTTTTTGCTTACTTTCGGTTATGTATGCAAGCCAGAGTAATTTTTCTCAAAAAAGTAAAAAAAATGTATTAAAGTACAAGTCTTCCTCTTTCAAATGGCGTTGAGTTTAATTAGAGAATTATGAATTCATAATTATAAATTTTCCGGATGTTAGTGACGTTTTCCAGCCTTTCAATCTTGAATTTCGAATTCAGCGGGTCAAAATACATAAAAATAACTTTGTTAAATCAATGAACAGAAAGTGCTGCCGATAGTACACGTGGCCGCTATGTTACTTTCATGATTTTCAAGATATAGGAAAATTTGAAAATTCGTAAACTTAAAATTGTAATATCTCAGCGAAGCAAAAAGATATTTAAGCAAACTCAACGCCATTTGAAAGAGGAAGACTTGTACTTTAATACATTTTTTTTTACTTTTTTGAGAAAAATTACTCTGGCTTGCATACATAACCGCAAAAGTGAGCAAAAACGGCATTTTTTGCACTTTTAGGTTAGAATATCTCAAAATCCTGATGTGATAGAGCAATTCTGCGGCCAGATTTGAACTCAGTGCACCGAAAACCTTTGGGAAAGTATAGTCTGGAGTAGAGGGGTAAGGCCGGTTCTGGCGCAATTGGATCTGTTTTACCGGCCGAGTAGGGAGA
>NW_014556758.1:0-974 GCF_001313825.1 Dinoponera quadriceps
TTGACCTACTTCTACTTTAAAGCGGGCTCGGGTCACCAAGTATAACGGAGTTGCACACCTTCGAGCGCATAATTAATCGTTTCCCGCCTAGCGAATAAAAGGTAGCCGGGTCACGAGAGGGCTCACTTTAGCCTCTTTTTTTCTCCCTCTTCTCTCTCTTTCTCATTCTCTCTCTCTCTCTCCCTCCTTCTCTCCCTCTCTCTCTCTCTCCCTCTCTCTCTCTCTTCTGGGATTATATCGCACGAACGACGAGAAGAGAAAAGCAGCGCGAAGACGCGCAGCGAAGTGCTACTTGGATTCTTATAAGAATTTTTTACTAGCTAAATACGTTCGATCCGAGCAAATAAAGTTATTAGAATATAGGAGGTATTGGGGTCCAGGCTTTAATAATCGTATCTTACATGTGTAATTAATATTATTTAGGTTACATTTNTCCCCGCCGATGCAACGTGTCGACGGTAACGGCGCAGAACGAAACGCGATGTCTTGTTATCCGCAACCTCGCGCGTTATCGATTACACTGTGTGGGCTTTGTTGCCAGGGATTTTTAACAATAAGGGCTTGTCGTCGCGTTCGCAATTTTGGCCGACTGATACCTCCATGTGTATCTCGCTATAACGCATTGTTACGCGCCGTTACGAGAGAGAGAATGAGTAGGAGGGTTGTGAAGGGAAAGAAAGAAAGAGAGAGAGGGAGAGAGAGAAAAAGTGAGTGAGCAAAGCACGCTGTAAAACGCAATGCGGTTATGTGGGCGATTTCGAAGGGCCCACCTGTTTATTTTTACCTCGCGATAAAATATACGGACTGTTATCACAAAACGTGTGTCAAGTGAACGTATCCGCTCACGGTTTCGCAATGCGCGAAGCAGTTAGAAACTCAAGAGCGTAGCAGGTTGCGATTTCCGCCCGTGTAAAAGTCGAATAGACGAAACTGTGAATTTGTGTCGGGCTTTTCGAAAACGAGAGTTAACGTAA
>NW_014556759.1:0-3238 GCF_001313825.1 Dinoponera quadriceps
TGTTTAAAATATTGCTATTTTCTTCCGTTTTCCCTACAATAGTAATAATTACAGATGTAAAAATATTAACGGTAATAAGCTATTAATAGAAGGATTGACACGCTGAATTTAGGTCTCCGAACAATTGTGAACGAACTCGATGAGTTGATAACAACGTCGGTGCGTGTCCTGGTGCCGCCCGATTGAATAATGTCCGAGGGCACAGCTACATCTATCTTACGTAAAATTGATGGGCGAGACTCTGCCCTTTAATATATAAATTCACGGCATTCCGCCTTGTTATTATTATAGAGTCTCTTTAGTATTCGATCGACTGAAAGGATTGCGCAATCTTGAGAGTGCACGAAATGTAACTCGTAATTCGAAAGATTTCGCAAGTATGTTTTCAGAGAATGATTATGTCAAAAATATGACTGATAATGATTAATATGATTAACATAATGATAAATAAATGAACCATATGATAATAAATTTACACAGTTAGTATGATAATAAATTAATATAATTAATATAATAAGTTAATATAATTAATAGAGCCAATCAATCAGTCAATTAAAGTCGTGTGCGAGGAAGTAAATTGAGAAATTTAATGTTAATTGAAACTTATCTGTAATTCATGAGATGCGACACTTATCGGCCGGTCGCACTGCTCTGCGCGATCTCCGTCAACGTCCGCATATTGACGAAAAGGGATATCGAACGCGCGATAGGCTTAGAAGCTGACCGTTCGTGATAAGCATTCCCATGCAGAGACCCTCGCGGAGTCGTCCTAGAATTCTCCGCTTCAGAAATTTCATTTCCTGGATATATCTCCGGAGACAGATCGATCATTCCGGAAATCCCCGTACAAGCTGCGAGAGATTCACTTCGACACGTCTAGCGGGATCGGCGTGGACCGCGCGCATACCTTTATCCCTTTCCTTATAACCACCCACGATTTCAATCCCGTGAGCTCCTTTTCCTCGCGTGTTATTCCCGCAAAGGAGCCGGCACGAAAAGGAAGAATCCCGCTTCGAGACACCACGCATGAGTTACTATAGGGTTGTCGAAATTTCGATCAATATTGCGCATTAATAACACGTACGCGAATATCATGCAGATGAAACGAAACGAATCCCCCCGATTGCGATGCAAGGAGAATACCCGAGTCGAAATTTTGACGCTACTCTGGTACTCTTTAGGATAGTTTGCGTTTAGACGGCCTATGATAAACTTTTTTGATATTTTATGAATCTTTAATTCTACGGACAAAATTTTAATGCTGTCCTCAACAACCTATTTTGACGCTAAAGCAGCGGAAACAAAAATTTAAGACATCATTGGAGTCAAAAAAAAGTAAGGGTTATAAAATGTTATTAAAATTTTAACTGAAATTATTTTGCTATTTTAGCTCATATTATATTATAGAATTCAAGGTTTAACGTAGGAGTGAAATTTCGGTTCAGGTGTAGAATGAAGTATCGCGCTTCCATTCTCTCAAAATGAATCATTAACTGGACTTTCGAGAACGTGAGCGAAGAAGCTTGCCACGGGGCTGTTAAAAGTAAGCCAACAACGGACGAAGCAATTCGCACGACATAAATATCGCGAGTACAATGGCCCGTGGACGGCGTGGAAACTTCATCAATGTGGAATTCACGTCAATCAACAAAATTCTCACGCTACGCGCTGTTTCCCACAGCTCGGTCGACGAAACGGGTTCTCCGGAGTATCCTGCTCCCCCGGCTTCCGACCCCCCTGGTTGTTCCTGGTTTGTTAGAAGTACGTAATAAATAAGGTAATCTTCCACACATAGAGTCGGCTTGTTGAGGCCGGGTGCCGCGTTGACTCTAAAATAGCGCAGTCGGAAACCCTCTTTTTCCATTTCGTTCCTCTTTCATCCACGTGCGAGAGGAAGACAGCGGCGAAGAAAAGAGAAGAGTCTCGGCCGGGAGAGGGGGAGGGGGGAGGGAGAACGCTCACTTCCGACACTATCTATGTGATAGTATGCATACGTGCGTGTGGTATACACGTCGTGCACGTGCATGGAATAGCGTGGGTGTGTTGACGCGTACGAGCGTGCGCATGAACGCGGAACGGGAGAGACACATCTCCACTGGAGGGTGGAACCCGGGACTGTGAGGCGATTTTCGAAAGAACAGCTTTATGACGGTGCATATCTGCAGCGTGTGTGTCGCACACGGTGCGGAACGACGTAGGTGCGTGCGAAACGTATGTGCGGCAAGCGGGTAATGCGACGTTTACGACGGAAGGGTAGAAACTGCGGTCGCGAGAGAGGGCGACTTTTAACGTTACCCGGCACGATGGTGTGCGTGCGTAATGCACGTGGGTGCGATTGCAGCAACCGGCGAGTGTGTATGTGCGAAGGCGTTTAGGAAGCACGCGCGAAATAGTGGCTGAAGAACGGAACGTGTTGCGACGAGGCGGCAGGATACGCGAAGCAGAGAGAGAAAGAGAGAGAGAGAGGAGCCGTGGAGAAAAATAGGAAGAGACGAGGAAAGGAACTCCGCACGAGAGCAAGGGGAAGTGGCGGCTTTACGTGGCTGGAAAGCGCAAGACATCGGCCGGCTATATTCTAGATTTTCTTCATTACTGTGTCACATGCGCCTCAGACAGTAGAGTTATTTACGCGACGAGATACGTACGCTCGCGCTTTCATTAGACTGGAACGGATCTTTGTGCATGAATGTCCGTGGAGAGCCGCGCGCGCTCAGGTAAACAATTATTTTCTCCCTTCCCGGACGTTCCGCCGGACGTTTCTTTCAGAGAATAAAATGCAAGCGGGCATCTTACGACTTTGTATATTTGTCCGTTTAATTAAGGAGGCCAATTGCGACTCCGTGACGCGAAAACTCACGAGTTAAACGAGTTGCGACTGCCATACATGTGTGTGTTGTGTTTGTTTGTTTGTTTGTTTGTGTGTGTGTGTGTGTGTGTGTGTGTGTGTGTGGCAGAAATATGCCTATTCCGAAAATTGTTTCTTGCGATTCGTCGCGATGCCACAGAATGCGCTTCCTATGTGACGCATCTACCCATCATGACTTTATTATTGTCGAACAGCTAATTATTTTCATTATTCGTTTTAATTAGCGTGTTGCCGCCAGTTGCGTAACTGGCATGCATTGCGTAACTGGCATGCCCGAAATAAGCTAACGCGATTGTTTGTGCTAATTATAAAGGACTGACGAAAATAACAAATGAATCTGTTTTTTGTTAAAAATGAAAATTTCATTAGTCT
>NW_014556760.1:0-1350 GCF_001313825.1 Dinoponera quadriceps
ATGTGTTTAAAAGCACTTGTAAATTATTAAGAATCCAAAAAATACAAAATAACAGCGTACCATACGTAAAGTAATGGCGCACTAGAACGCTTGCATAGAACATTGGAGGAATACTTAAGGCACTACATCAATAACGAACAAACAGACTAGGAGGAATGGATGCCATATGCAATTTTTACATATAACACGACCCCGCATACGAGTACAAGCTATACACTATTCGAACTATTATACGGTCATGAAGCGACATTACCCTCTGCCGTATATTTAAAACCCTAACCTGCTTACACCTTCGATGACTATGCACAAGAACTCAAACAAAGATTACGAGCAACAAATCAACTAGCAAGGAAACTTATTAAAGAAGAAAAAATAAAAAGCAAACGATACTACTACCAAAAAACAAAAGGGGTCCACTACGAAGTAGGCGATAAAGTCTTATTATATGNTCACTACGAAGTAGGCGATAATGTCTTATTATATGATGAAACTATACGCCGAGGAAGATAAAAAAAACTCGACGCTATGTGTATAGGGCCGTACGGAATAATAATAAAACACTCTGACGTCAATTATATAATAAAAAGAGGCCGAAAAACCCTAACCACTCACGCAAATCGCCTAAAACATTACATATAATAATAAACAAAATATAATAATTAATAAACAAAAAAAAGGGGGCACGTACCTTTAAGGAGGACCAGTCGGGCNCTATACGCCGAGGAAGATTAAAAAAACTCGACGCTATGTGGATAGGGCCGTACGGAATAATAATAAAACACTCTGACGTCAATTATATAATAAAAAGAGGCCGAAAAACCCTAACCACTCACGCAAATCGCCTAAAACATTACATCGATAATTAATAAACAAAAAAAGGGGGCACGTACCTTTAAGGAGAACCAGTCGGGCGTCCATGCCCCCGTCCAGGAAGGCGGCCACCCCTTGGGGCGATATCCTGCTCGCGCTCCCCCTGGCCGCCGCCGCGCCCTACGAGGCGAATATTCGTCCTCGCCAGGCGGAGAAACTCTTGCATAGAGGGACTCGCCCGACGCAGCGGACCCACAGGCTGGAAACCTTCG
Organism: Dinoponera quadriceps; assembly: GCF_001313825.1. Lineage (NCBI taxonomy): Eukaryota > Metazoa > Arthropoda > Insecta > Hymenoptera > Formicidae > Dinoponera > Dinoponera quadriceps. The sequence goes on from NW_014556760.1 coordinate 1,083, forward strand.
CCAACCAATATAGGAAATATAATAGCTATAGGAAGCCGTAACAAGGGAAAAACTTGGGGGTCCACCCTCGGCACCACTTCGCCACAAGCATAGCTAATCTAAAATGTGCCAAAAATCAACCACCGAACACATAACACATAAATAAAGGAAAATCAAAATAAAAATTATAACACACACACAAAAAAAAGGGGGGGGGGCAACAAAACGATATACTATCACTTCTTTCTTTCTGATGACAGCGAACTACTGAAGAGCCTCTTTAAAAATC
>NW_014556761.1:0-1854 GCF_001313825.1 Dinoponera quadriceps
CGGTATCTACTCGGCGGAAGATCTGGACCGCCTGAGAACTCATATAATGCTCCCTGTAAAAAAAGCAGCAATAATGAATACGATGGCCCATGGAGCCGCGGGAGGAAAAATTCCCGCCGGAACCATATCGCTTTATAACATGCTAAACGAGGAATCGCTGGAGAAAATAGCGGAAAATGCAGGCACACGCCTCTGGAGAGGCTTCATCACCTTTGGTTCGGCCAGCGCAGGAGTGCTAGCCATCTTCCTAATAATACGTTTAGTCAAACTAATAATCGACTCAATAATCCGAGGATACGCCATACATTCCATCTACGGGTGGAGCCTGCTAGGAGCAATTTGGAGCTCGGTCACTCACCTTCTCATACAACTAGGAGGGAGAAGAGAAAAGGAGCCAACACAGCAAGAGGAAGACGCCAGTATGGAAATGTTAGTGCAAACAAACGAACATAACAGTATCGAAATAAGTGGTCCCAGTGCACCTATACGCGAATATAAAGAACTTAATCGCTTCTTACGTGAAAACCCCTCCAAACTATAAAAGACAATCGAATCACACCTAGACCATAAGTCGCGTAGATCATAAATACACTACAAATTATAAGCACACATAGTTCTAAGGCGATCACGCCATAAGCGTATTTTCTGGAAAATGTTGGCACGATTAACGGCCAACATTTTCTTCATAAGGAGGGAGGTGTCACGTCCGACGCGTGTCACATCTGCGGAAAATCCAGATCCTATTTTTTTTTCTTTCCTTTTCCCTTGCCTTCCTCTGTCGCTAAGCCTTAAATATACGCCATTCCCGTAAAACATTCCTAAAAAAACTAAAATCTGATCAAAAACAAATATAGAAACACTAAATCTCCTTTCCTTAAAACCTAAAACCAGCTTCATCCAATCAAAACACTTGGAACTCCCCTAGGACCAATCAGAATCCTCGATCCTATACCCTAGTCCTAGAAAAAACAGAACCACACTCTAAGACACACGGAAAACCTCCTCGACCAATCAAAAGCCTCTTCCATATTCCTAGACAAATCAGAACACACAACACTTACTCCCTAGAGGAATGTTACCAAACCTCCTACGCAACCAATCACAACGTCCGACACTTATCCCAAGCGACACTAACCGCCACCTACAACTCAACAACAGCCCCGTCCGTTGGGTATAAAAGAGGGCCCCCGAGCCCCGAGAGTTCAGTTCATCCGCGGACGCGGTCCGGTGCACTCCTCTCCAAGCACCAACCTCCTAACTCTAGGTAAGCGTTTAACCTAAAATTGTTTTTTGCGTCAAAATCTAAACTCAGAATATTTTCATCGAAATCCGACTTAGGATTTTTCTGTCTAAATCTAACTTAGAATATTTTAGACTTAGAATATTTTTGTCAAAATCAAGACTTAGAATATTTCAATCTCGTCACTCGCTAGACTGAATCTTGTACCAAGGATTTATTTTTAGAATATACATATTTAACCAACGGTTTAGTATCAAGTTTATACTACCTTGAGAAGTCCCACTCCGCTCCATTTCAAACCACCCCGTATCAATTTTTCCTGANTAGAATATTTCAATCTCGTCACTCGCTAGACTGAATCTTGTACCAAGGATTTATTTTTAGAATATACATATTTAACCAACGGTTTAGTATCAAGTTTATACTACCTTGAGAAGTCCCACTCCGCTCCATTTCAAACAACCCCGTATCAATTTTTCCTGACGCTGTTCACAAAGATCCTCCAAAGAGAGCTCACCGGTGCCGTACAGCTGCACGCTCGTGCGGAGATCGCGTGACAGCCTTGGTCTTTCACACGAGAGCTCACTGGTGCCGAACAGCGGCACGCTCGTGCG
>NW_014556761.1:1994-4461 GCF_001313825.1 Dinoponera quadriceps
GGCTAACCAAGCTTCTATCACTCAACCCTTGCCGTTGTCTTTACGAACACCCTCAAGCGAGAGCTCACCAGGTGCAGGATAGCTGCACGCGAGGCGTACGAGGCCTTCGTGGCAACCCCAAGTGTAACCGACACCCGCCAACCTGATTGTGTCACGAGTGTGGGAGCAGACAGGTGCAGGATAGCTGCACGCCCACATCTCTTGTATCAACCGGTTGCAGTGTCCCGAGTTTACGTTGCTTATGCCCCAGAAAAGGAAACGACACGGCGGTCGCGAATACCAACGTCGCAAGCTGGTGCGCCAGCTCACCTGCACCGCCACCCACGAATTCAACTCCCTCGTTGGGTTATCCAACCCCTCCTTCTCTTCATGCCCTTCGAGTCCTCTCTCAACGGAATCCCCACGTGTTCCTACCCCAGTGGAGTGCCTATCGCCGCAACCGCTGATCCCGCGTGTGAATAAACCATTCGAGTACAAGTTGATACCGATCGACTTGGACGACTTCAAAGTGACCAAGATCCGTCGTGCGTCATCGCCAAGGGATCCGCGTCCCGAATATTACAAGATCTTGGAAGCTGAAACTCTGCACGCTCCTTTCGGGGAATCGACATCTCCTCCCCCCTCACTGAAGGAACTCCGCGCCACGTCCAGAAGTGCTTTATACCGTCAACTACAGGTCCGCCACTGGATTCACGCTACGACCCGCCTGCGGACGTTAGGTTGACGCTGAGAGAGGCCCAACTCCCCCCTCTACAAGGTGAGTACCTTCCAAATTTCTTAAAACACACGTAAACCCCCCTGCCTCGCCGCCCGCGAGTTTTCTCTACATTACGCGTGAACTGATGGGAATTCTCGGTTCCGTTCGAATATTTCGAACAAATACGCTAGTTCCATGAGGAAAGGTAAAGGAAATCAATACGCTTGAGTCACTTGCGAGTTTGCGTGTAATAGAAGAATTAAAGTGAATGTCGAGTGCATCTTGCGTTTCTTGGCGTTAAATCGTGAACGATTGCAAACTGGCTATTGTGATTAAAATATTCAGCTTTATTATGTTATTTCCGTGCGGCAGCCTCAAGGTTTTCAGCCAGCGAGAGTTACTTTCCATTCTACATAAGAACACGTGAAATAATGAAAATTAACATTCGACTTGAATCTTTCGACCAAACACGTTAGTTCCACGAGAAAAGGTAAAAGAAATCCGTCCGCTGGCGAAACTTGCGAGTTTGCGTGTAATAGGCGAAGTAACGTGAATGTTGATTGAATATTGCGTTTCTTTACGTTAAATCGTGAACGTATGCAAACTGGCTAGTGTGATTGAAATATTCCGCTTTACTACGTTAGTTCCATGCGGCAGCCTCGAGGATTTCAGCCGGCGAGCGTTTATTTCGATTCTACGTCAGAATACGTGAATGGATGGGAATTCACGGTTCCGCTTGAATCTTTTCGACCAAACACGCTAGTTCCACGAGAAAAGGAAAAAGAAATCCATCCGCTGGCGAAACTTGCGAGTTTGCGTGTAATAGGCGAAGTAACGTGAATGTCGATTGAATCTTGCGTTTCTTTAGGTTAAATCGTGAACGGATGCAAACTGGCTAGTGTGATTTAAATATTCAGCTTTATTACGTTATTTCCGTGCGGCAGCCTCGAGGATTTCAGCCAACGAGCGTAACTTTCGATTCTACATCAGAAAACGTGAAGTAATGATAATTTGCATTTTGACTAGAATCTTTTCGACCAATCACGTTAGTTCCACGAGAAAAGGTAAAAGAAATCCATCCGCTGCCAAAAATTGCGAGCTTGCGTCTAATAAGCGAAGTAACGTGAATGTCGACTGAATCTTGCGTTTCTTTACGTTAAATCGTGAACGGATGCAAACTAGCGAGTGTGATTGAAATATTACGCTTTACTACGTTATTTCCATGCGGCAGCCTCGAGAATTTCAACCGGCGAGCGTTTATTTCGATTCTACATCAGAAAACGTGAACTGATGATAATTCTCGTTTTCGCTCGAATCTTTTCGACCAAATACGCTAGTTCCTTGAGAAAAGGTAAAAGAAATCCATTCGCTGCCTAAACTTGCGAGCTTGCGTCTAATAGGCGAAGTAACGTGAATGTCGATTGAATCTTGCGTTTCTTTACGTTAAATCGTGAACGGTTGCAAATTGGTTAGAGTGAATGAAATATTCAGTTTTATTAAGTTATTTCCGTACGGCATCCTCGAGGATTTCTGCCGGCCAGCGCTACTTTCGATTCTACATCAGAAAACGTGAACTAATGAAAATTTACGTTTCATCTTGTATCTTTTGACAAACACGCTAGTTCCACGAGAAATGGTAAAGAAAATCAAACTTCGAGCGAAAATTGCGAGTTTACGTGTAATAGGCAAAGTAACGTGCATATGGAGTGAATTTGTGTTTTTTTACGTCAAATCGTAACGGATGCAAACTGGCTAGTGTGATTGAAATAT
>NW_014556762.1:0-1044 GCF_001313825.1 Dinoponera quadriceps
AAGTAAAAGGTGTGAATTATTTTAATGAAACAAAATATAACAACGATACACCGTTCTAAACAAACATTATAACTGGTTTTGGAAGCAGAAACGGTACGATGTCAATATGCAACTACCGGGATGAAAGAAGAGTGTAGGGAAGGGAGAGCGAAAAAGAAGAGCGATAAAAAACAAGGAGAGAAAGGAGTTCCGGGATACCTCAGGACGTAACAATATAATGTAACAATAATATTAAATAATACTTTAGAATATTACTTGTAATATTCTAAGGCTACGCCAAGAATATTATTTACTATTAAATGCCACTGCACTTTGTAAACACACACATAGATCATAGCGTAATTATTAGTTTCCTTTAATTATATAACGTTGTTATTCTCACCGTACCGATATGTTAAACATTCTCGATACGTCAGATCCATTTGTATTACATTAAGTTATAAGGATTATTTTTACTTTTAATCTTCATTTTTTATTTGTATTATTCCAATAGAGGTGATTTATAAAAGTCCGTTTAATAATAAGCTATAGTTTCCATTGTTTAACTTTAACTAACCGTTTCATCTTCTAAATATTGTATCTTTTACAATGACTTTTCTCGTCAATTTATCACTATTATTAATCCATGTGAGAAACAAATTAGTTATTAGTATAATTAATAAATTCTTTTATTTAAAATGTCCTAAATTTGACTAAGTTTGATACATTTGCTTATTCATTTTCTTTCAATTACTTCAATCAGAAATCCGTCAATACTCTCAAATAATCTTATCTCAGATTTTCAACACTCTCACGTAAAGAAAATAAGTTCTTTGACCTAAATAAAGGACCACCAAATGTACGTTCTGCAATCGAAATAAATGGGCTTGACATTGACCTGATCTGCAGACCTGCCAGTATGTTTCTCTGTTTCTATATAGGCCTCGCGAGTGCGCGAGTATGCCATGTCTGTTGCGTACTTCTTCTTTCAGGAAGTAACAATATATATATATATATATATTGTTATATACTATATATATGTGTATATATATATATATATATATA
>NW_014556763.1:0-425 GCF_001313825.1 Dinoponera quadriceps
TGCGTACTGCACGGTTGCAAATATGGAAGAAAAGAACGTCCATTTTTGCTATATTTTACTTTTTTATTTCAAAAAAGACAAACGAGCTGCGGAAGCTCATAAGAAGATTTGTAATGTGTATGGGGACAATGCTTTAACAGAACGTATGTGTCAAAAATGGTTTGCCAAATTCCGTTCTGGAGATTTTGATGTTAGTGACGCCTCCCGTTCTGGTCGTCCAGCAGAGATTGATTCAGCTGTAATGAAGAATACCGTCGACAAAAATCCATCGCAAACAGTACGAGAGATTGCTACGACACTTAATATATCCCACACAAGTGTAGAAAACCATTTGCGTCAGTTGGGATACGTTTCTCGCCTCAATGTTTGGGTGCCGCACGAATTGACCGAGGCCAACTTAACCGCTCGCATTTCCATCTGCGACG
>NW_014556764.1:0-201 GCF_001313825.1 Dinoponera quadriceps
ACCCAGAACTGCAACAACACCAGAGAACGTGCAGTTAGTGAGGGTATCACTACTGGAACGTTCGCCTAGGCTTTTTTGAGCCTAAATTGCAGGAGTTGAGTGAACAGACAAATCTGGGGGAGATTTGATTTCAACAAGATGGAGCAACAGCGCATACAGCCCGCATTTCTATGGCGAAACTGAGGCAAATGTTCCCTACTC
>NW_014556764.1:549-4380 GCF_001313825.1 Dinoponera quadriceps
TATTATTGTATATAGAGGCAAACTTTCTAATATATTATTACCAAAGTACATATCCTGACATCTCATGGTACTTAAAATAACTATAATAACCATAGAATATTAATATAGGCGCGTATTTCAAAAATATTACGATAAAATACACTCTACCGCACGAACTCTATTTTTACGTGATTTTGCGTAAAAAGGTGTCTTCGAATATTACGCTATAACTTAAAAAAAAATTTTTTTTCGGCAAAATTCTTTTGGATACATATTCTACACATGATAAACTATCAAAAAACGTAAAAAAAAAAAATCGATTTTTGGGTCGAGTTTCATGAGAACCTCCTCTTAAATGAATGAATTTTTTTTGATTATTGAATTATTTTTTCTTATGTTCATAGGTAGTCCCAGAAAATGAGAAAAATATTAAAAAAAATCCAACTAAAAAAAATTCTCCTTATTTTCAAAATTTTTCACACTTACAAAAATGCAATATTGTGCACAAAAGACATTTTTACAGTTACTGATGAAACATTTTATAACAATTATTTTTTTTTTTAACAGAAAACTACCACATATTTCACATATTATATCTGTAAATCCATTACAACCTGGAAATTTGCATCTAGTTCTTTTCTCTATGAAAATTGGCTAGTGCGCAATCTCATCAGTTCGTACTTCTTCTGGAGGCATATGTTGAGCATTGCCTTTGTGCCTTTTGGATTGTATATTTCGTTCTCAGGAAGAATTTGGTCTTCCACGTTTAAATATGCCTTTGATCTCGACATTAGACAGACACTTTGCTACTTCAATTCTACATTATGCTTGATTTATTATTTCTGTATGTTTTCTTTTTAAGGTCATTACTCTTTTATAAAGTAGTCATGCATTCATCATATATAGATCGAGATAATTTTAAAACATACTTTTTTCTATATAAATCCAAATTTTTTATCCGATTTACCTCGAAAATTTCAGTTTTAGACTCAGTGCAAATATATATAAATATAACACAACAAATGACAGTTTTAACTGATGAACTGTCACTGTATTCACCAACAGCGTCATCTATCAGCATAACTTTGATCTGTATACTTAAAGCAGATTGTTGCAAATATGCAACTATGAAGCGTTATAAATTAACACATTTACATGTGGAAAAATAAATATGTTGCAAATTTGTAACACTATGTATTTAAGGGTTATTATTGATTCGAGCAGAAATCTTACTTAAGACTTGTCTATAGAGATGCCCTGTCGTTTCTAACACATTCCTGGACAGCAGAACTTCCGAAATTGAGTCTTAAAGACATTTTTAAACTTTTATTTTAGATGTGTCTGGATTGTCACGGCGATGACATGAGGAAAATTTGAAAGGCATTCGGAAAAATATTCAAAGAATGGGTGAATGTTCTTGAAACATTTTTTCTGAATGACTTCCAAATATCCAGGGATTACGAGTATTTTCGAATACCAATGCCGACGACCTATGATATGAAATGCAATAGGATTTATTCGTTAACCTTTAGAGGGCCGGGATTTGAGAGGGCATATCCGCCTTAGTAAAGTGGTAAAAAAGATATCTTATATCATGGATTGACCATACACTAAGTATCGATCATAGGTAGCGCCAATATATTGGCTTTCCGGCTCTCTAAAGGTTAATAATGTTTAATTCCTTAACAATCATAGTAAAATTCGTAAGAGTAGAAGATTTTTGTGTTCAGTTTAATCCGCACTATTTGTAGACGAGAGTTTTGCCCTCGAGAGTTGTCAGACACACTATGTAATCTATTACCTTTGTATAAATTATTACATAAGAAAATAAATTTTCTAATAAGTAAATACATTTCATTATTTCATATAATTTTAATCTATAAGTAAAAAGTCAATTATGAAAAGAATAAAGTCAATTATGAAAAGACTAAAGTCAAATATAAAACATACACTCATGTATGTTATATATGGGTAATTCTTTTACAAACTATACGGATTTTGATGAAAATTGACCGACACATCTCCGATTTGGCTGAAAGTTTTTTCACGGATTCTATATCGGAAAATAAGAGATACGTGTCCGAGGAATTTTTTTTTTCGCATATTTTTGATAATACAAGTGATCGAAAATTTGAGAATAGCGAGTTTTTTGGCTTGGAGACTCATTTTTAAAAATTTATAACTCCGGTTCTATTTGAGCTACAAACTTTTTTTTTCATTTTAAAGCTAAAGGACTGAATTTTGAGAAAAAAATATTTTAAATAAAAATTATTAACAAATTCATATTGTTATTAACAATTTAATTGTTTAAATCAATTTTTAACAACGGCCCTTACCTTGTAGCAAGTTTTTTATATTTTTATCGTATTCTCCGTCAAATTTTACATAAAAATCATGTTTTCAAAATATGGTATCTTTATTATTACTATTGTTAAAACATTAATTTATATGGCGCTACACGTAAAAAACGGTTTTTCGTTAATAAAAAAAAACTAGCTCTGATCAAAAAAGTCAAATATAAAAGTTGTACATAATAAAAAGATCTACAATTTTGTGTCTTAACTATTCTTATTGAATTAAGTAGATAATAGTCGTGCTATCACATGCAATAGTAGAAAGTCGGCNATATCACATGCAATAGTAGAAAGTCGACTTGTTTTTAACATAACGAAAAGAAAATAAAAATATTGATGTATGAAAATTTGATGATAATTCAAAATTTGCCGCTGGCTTAGAGTCAAAAGACTTTCAGACGCCCATGTATAGGGGCACCCTTATGTCTTCTTCATCCAGAGTACCCCGCGCGCCACATGTACAAAACTAACAGTTCGTGAGTTCTTGGATAAGCTGTGCACTGGCTTTTGTCCGCTGCCACCGTCATTTTGCGTCTTTTCTCTCGTCAAAGCCTTTATATAATTCTTTACCTTAGCCGTGCGTGCAAGTGCTTTTCTGTTTTTTACTGAAACGTTAGTTGAAACTGTTTTCGCCATCTGGAGACCTCAAAGGAACCTGTTCGTTTCTCCGCTCGTGACTCTTTGCCTGGATTATCGTGCCATTATAACAATGCCTAATAAAAAGGCCAAACAATTACAAGGGACGAATATTCGAACCGACAAGTGTTTCAATCCCTTCAATGTACAAAGTCATCCGCTGACAAAAACCTCAGAATTGAGAACAGTGAATGAAAATCAGCTCCACATGTTCAATTTACCAATCACTTTTGAGTCATTACACCAAAAAATTTGTGATTCTTGTCGCGTGCACATCTCGAAGATCAAAAAAGAAAATTAAGACAACGAAGAAAACGTTCAAATTGAATTGGTACGTATTATAATTCTTTGCATATCATATTAAGAGAATTGAGAGGTACCTAACCTTCTTTTCTCGTAAATTTATAAGCTAGGCTACAAAGTGCATCGTAGCCAGCAGCAGCGTTATGCTCCTCAATTCTCTGAGCCAGTGAACTTCTTTAACTCTATTTAGTTTAAAATTTTTACATGTGTCGTAGATATTTATAACATACATTTGTATTTTTCACAGCCGGAAAACAAAGAAGTCTCGTCGAATGAAGAATCAGATGCAAAAATAGGTAGTAGTGGAGATACTTCAGGATTCTCTGGTAAAAATGCAACGTTGCTGACGGAACGTGTCGAGTATCTCAATCCTTTGTTGAGATTAATAGGATCTTCACCAATTAAAAAACGTAAACTGTTACAAAAAAGGTATTCCGAAGAGAAATGTGAAAATATTGCTTTAGAAATTAAAAAATAATTTTTAATTTGAAAGAAGATGGTCCGGATGACCTCGATTATGACGACGATGATACCTCAATTTTAAGAACGTTACAAGAAA
>NW_014556765.1:0-539 GCF_001313825.1 Dinoponera quadriceps
AACGAGACAACGTTAAAAAGAAAACAACTTCAACTATATTTACTATTTATAAAGAAACACACGTAACTCGCAGGCTTAAGCTCTCTCTTTCGTTAAAGACCGTCGCGCACGTCACGACGACTCAACGGCCCCAGAGAGAACCTCTCTAACCCGTTGTTTATCCGTCAACGCTGATCATCTGTTGTTTACAACTCGTTGCCAAGAGAATCAGCTGTATGTTCAGGGCGCTAAAAGCGCGGGCATCAAGACACGGGCGTAACACTGCTCCCCTGTTTAAAATTGTCGACCCGACAATTGAAATAAAGCTTCCAATATCCTCGACGCTTCCCGTACTACGAACACGGGCACCAGCCCGTGCTAACGTACGGCGTCGACATAGGATCCATCTCCAAAACGCTTCCTGGGACCACGACGTTTCCTGTACTATCATGGACTCCTGTCCATGTTACCGTACTGCGACGTATCAGTTCCCAATTTCAGGACGCTTCCAAGGACCACGACGCTTCCTGTACTACCATGGACTCCTGTCCATGTTACCG
>NW_014556766.1:0-211 GCF_001313825.1 Dinoponera quadriceps
CCATTAGGTCCAGTCACATATTGTTTCAAATTGTAAATATTGCTTTCGAAACACACTGCCGAATTAGCATATAAAGGCCCTGTTTTTCTTACAGACTTTGCAACGTGTCAAAGTGAATGCAGATTGAAAGTCATTGACTCCTTATCGTAAAGCTTTTCATATTCGCAAACAAAAATTAATAAATCTTTTCCGCATTGTTTTAGTTCGTCGG
>NW_014556767.1:0-2956 GCF_001313825.1 Dinoponera quadriceps
AGTGCGCTGGAGGGGTGCGGACCTTCGCGCGACTACCGCGAGTCGTCGCGAACAGGGGGCGGGAGGGGGTGCCCGAGGGTATACCGACTGCCGGAGGAGGGGGTTCGCGATAGTATACCGACTGTCGGAGGGGGTACCGACCGCTGAAGGGGGCCCTATTCGGCAGGTAAAAAAAAAAACAGCGCCTACCGACCGCTGAAGGGGGGCCCTATTCGGTCGGTAAAAAAAAAAAAACAGCGCNCGCGAACAGGGGGCGGGAGGGGGTGCCCGAGGGTATACCGACTGCCGGAGGAGGGGGTTCGCGATAGTATACCGACTGTCGGAGGGGGTACCGACCGCTGAAGGGGGCCCTATTCGGCAGGTAAAAAAAAAAACAGCGCCTACCGACCGCTGAAGGGGGGCCCTATTCGGTCGGTAAAAAAAAAAAAATAGCGCCTACCGACCGCTGAAGGGGGCCCTATTCGGCCGGTAAAAAAAAAAAACAGCGCCTATCGACCGCTGCTATTCGGTCGGCAAAAAAAATAAAAACAGCGCCAACTGCGCCAACTGCGCTAACTGCGCTAACTGCGCCAACTGGTTTTTGCTACTCGGCCGGTAAAACAGATCCAATTGAGCCAGAACCGACCTAACCCCTCTACTACAGGTTTTAGTTTACTTAATTTATTTGTACTGTCACCCATATTATTATTTGCAAAATTCAAACATTTGGTAATTTGCAGAAATCTTTTTAACGACATCGTTTTTTGAAATATCGGTGTTTCGATAACGGTCCTCTTAGACCAATTCATTTGAATTGTTGGCTTTTTCACTTGAGCCATTATTATGGATAATGCAAAATATATTTTGATATCATTACAATCCACAAGAAACCAATTCTTGTTGATTGTTCGTATTTTGTTTGGATTGGTTTTTATTTGTTCGTATCGATTAGTCTCTGTTACAATATTTTCTCAGAACCAATTATCAAATATTATGTTAAATATATTTAATTCATTTTTATTTGCTCCTAATTGACATAAGGTTGTCGCTTTTATGCCAGGAGTCTCTGTATAAATCCAGATTTTTGGATTATTTTTTACTTCTTTCCAAATCCAATGCTCTGGTAGTTGATGATTAATGCCATCTTCATCATCGGTATCATCCGATATAAATATTTGCTTCCAACTTTTTCGTACAGGACGTACAATGTCACTACTGTCATTATCACTAACCGAAGTATCTAACAAATCTTTGAATAAAATGTCAGCACAACTGTCCTCATCATGAAATTTTCTTTTTGAAGACATTATATAGGGATACTTTTCTAATATATTTAAGAAAATATATTTTAATGTGCGAACGTAGTCAAGAATAACACGCAACTGAGTCCACTAGCCTGGACTGTGCTATTTGGAGTGGAGTACATCAACAAACCATGAGCGCGACACGTGGTGTTCACATTTGGCCCGGCCGACGTACCACGGGCCAGGCCCGTGTTATTCATTTTTGGCCCGACCGATGTACCACGGGCCAGGCTCATGATAATCAGTTTTGGCTCGAAAACCCGACCACGAGCCTCACACGTGGTTGTAGGCCAAAGGGTTAAAATAGCGGATCTCTGCAATCGGAGCAACACATACCATCTATTACATCGTGTCTCTCAGTCAGATATTTCCAAATGGCGCACATACGGTCAAACAAGTCTGTCACACTAAGCATACACGATGCGCATGACATTAAACTGCCTCCTGCAGAGTAGGAAAAATATATGCAACACATTTTGGTCTGTCCATTAAATACACTGATTTCTGAATTTGATTTTACTTTATCAAATTCTTCTATAAATTAATCACTAGCTTCGCTGATATAATTGCTATCGTCGGTAAGAATGTGATCTTCGTCGACATCTATGTCCATAATTGCTTCAAAATTGTTGTCCTCCATCACTGCGAATTCTTCTTTATCCCGAATGATATTAGCGTTCTTCCTAATCCGCGCGTTCGTTAAACACAGACTTTCGGTATAGGGAAAATTCCCTATGCCTTTTGTGCTGGAAGTCTACAAACACTGGACTTCTGTGATGGAAATCGCGAAACACTGCGTTCAATGTCGATGAGTAATTAGACACCTCTGTCTTCTGTGCTAAACGCTGACAAAATATACCATCCTCAATCTTATATTTATATACAGGGTGCGTCAGGTATTTGAGGACACTCACATATGTGCTTGGCACTTCATAGCAATTGATTTTATTTTTTATTTTTAGCTTAAATTAGAAATGGAAGACAATAAGCTAACTCAGGAAATGAAAAGACACGCTGTTATCGTCGCTATACACGCGAATCACAGCGATCTTGAAATCTCCCGATTTTTGAAAGTCGCCCGATCTTTTGTTAACAAAGTTCGTTGAGAGTTAGAAGCATCTGATGGCAATGTGGAAAGTGTTGCCAAGCGTAAAAAACATGAAGCACGTTCTGATAAAGTTAGAACATCACAGTTTGTGCAGAAAGTTCAGGGCATTATTGATGAAGACCTTTCAAAGTCCATAAGGGCAATATCAAAAGATCTCCAAGTTTCTGAGTGCACAATTCGTCGCATTATCCACGAAGACATCCGGTACAAGTCTTACGCGATGCGTAGAGGTCAGTTCATGTCTGCACAAACTAGAGAACAGGGATTTATTCGGGCACAACGACTCCTAAACAAGTTAAAACATCCTGAAATCTCGGATATGCTCTGGTTTTTTTCTGACCAAAAAAATTTTGATCAGGATCAAAAAATAAACCGACGAAATGATAGATGGCTCTGTGCAGATCCTTCAGATGTTCCTCGTGTTATGCACACAAAGTTTCTGGCAACTGTCATGGTTTTGGGGGTGGTGAGCAATGAGGGACACGTCATGCCACCCCATTTCTTTCCTCAAAGACTTCGGGTGAATGCCGCCGCCTACGTTGAGGCTTTGGAAACAGTTGTGAAG
>NW_014556768.1:0-590 GCF_001313825.1 Dinoponera quadriceps
AAGTTAAAAAGACCCCAAATGATACGCTCACCTTGATTAAATAAACCATCTTTATTTTACATTAGTAACTTTTATTACTATTACAGAAGAAAAGAGAAGATGATATAATATTATGTACTGTTATATTTGTCACAATCATCCATTTTAATAACTCTTGTAACATACGTAAAATAAAATTTGCATCAAAAGGCGATAAACATAATTACGACATAAATAGCAAGAGTAAGGATGGATCGGTTGACATTGTTGCAATATAATTCCGGTATGAAACATTTCGTAATTACGAGCGTAGCTACAACGAATAGTACACTAGCAGTACACTACGAAATCTTGTCGAAGCAAGACAATCATTGAGCATCTGAGATGTCTGATACAATATATTAGNCACTGCAAATAAATAACTTGGCACATAATTATTTAGGTTTCATTAATACCTGTAATTACAAATTTTTTAATTTGAATAAATACATAAGGACGAGGTAGTTAATAAGACAGATCTATTTTGTAAGTGAGAGTAAAATGATTGAAGTGAGAGTAAAATTTTTTAAAAGCTTCATAAAACATACAAGGTCTAAGTGGTGTCTTCGATA
>NW_014556769.1:0-1794 GCF_001313825.1 Dinoponera quadriceps
GTGAAGCTACCTTGGACCGAAGCAACGTTTATCGGTGATACAAAATGTTTTCAGAGGGCCAAGAAGATGTAAACGACGAAGAGCGTGCCGGACGACCGAGCACGTCAACAACAGACGAAAACATTGATGAAGTGAAGAAAATAGTATTGGTCAATCGTCGTTAGAGAAGTTGCTGAGGACCTAAACATATCGATTGGCTAGTGCCATTTGATTTTTACTAATGATTTGGGCATGCGACGGGTCGCCACGAAATTCGTACCAACGCCCCTGCTCACACATCGTTGCTTGTGCGCGAATTTTTGGCCAAAAACAACACACTAATGATGCCGCAGCCACCGTATTCCCCAGACCTGGNTGAAGAGGCACATGAAAGGACGACGCTACTCTACGATTGAGGAGATAAAGACGGCATCGAAGAAGGAGCTGAACAAGATCACAAAAAAATATGTGTTATGTGGGAGGAAAAGAGTTAAAAAGAAAAAAGAAGAAATTAATATAAAACTGAAAAAAGTGTACTGGCAAATGATTTTTTGAAGTGCTTCAAGGGTTGGAAAAAACGTTGGCACAAGCGTATAATATCTGATGGTAATTACTTTGAAGGAAACAAAATAGATATTCATGAATAAATAAATAATTTTTGAAAAAACACAAAATTCGCGATACTTTTTAAACAGACCTAGTATTATTTTGCTACATAGATCTCTTCAACGGAAATATATTTTCTCCATCGGATAGGTAACTTTTTCCTCATCAAAAAAAGGAGAAGGGCGCTCCAACAGCCAATTACGCACGTACTGCTCAATCGCTGCGTCATTGTTAAATTTTTTCTCTCTTAAAGCCTCCTTCAGAAGATCCAAACATGAAAGATGGGGATCTCCTTCTTCTTCAAAGTGATTTAAAAGCCACTAATAAGTGTCTTTCCGGACATTTCTCTGTGCCTCAATGAGGAGACGTATGATCCACATCGCTAACACCTTATGGTATCCAAGGTATCTTGAGAGAATTGTGTGAGCACTCCCAATACTTATGCCCACCTTCGATGAAATTTCGACAACAGTTAGGCGCCCGTCATCTTCCACAAATTCGAGAACGGCCCAAATGTTCTCATCAGTGACACTCGATCGCGGACGACGATCGTGACTTTCGTTTTCCACAGCATCACGACCACTGCAAAATTTTTTGGCACAATCAAACACTTAGGTTTTTGATAGAATCTGCAAATTGTGCTTGGAGTCTGGTCAAAATTTCAGTTGATTTGACGCCTTCGTTGGCAAGAAATTGGATGATAATACGTTGCGCAACAGTGATAGATACCTTTGGTTCAGTCACAGTGCTATTGACGAGGAAACAGCAACTGAAAAATGTTGCGGGTAGTCGCTCCCTTCCACATACCTCTACCTAACTGTCTGGAATGCCCCGCTTGTAACTCTTTCTGAGTCCGTAGGTAAAAAATCCGGTTAATATTTGAATGACCTTCGTATATAATATTAACTACAACTAATCGTTTCCAACTAAACAGCAATTTTACTTAAATATGTACTTTGAGTCAAAAAGATCTAGGATTTGTCAGTGCGCCTCCCAATTGAAATTAATCGGAGATTAACCTTGGGTTATCGAGCCAATTCATGTGATTTGGTTTTTTTTAACCCTTTCGGTACATTTGACGAGTGAGACTCGTCATCTGCTTACTTGGGCATAAAATGTACGAGGGCGGTTCAATAAGTACCCATAAGTGTTAGACGACAGAAGGCGTTCCTGAGGGAAGTTGGTGTTATCATCGTGTGCTGTCATCTA
>NW_014556770.1:0-930 GCF_001313825.1 Dinoponera quadriceps
ACATGGTTCACGCACTCTTTTTTTGTCACATCATACTGTACATTTTCTATGATTTTGTTGTACGTCTTAGAATCGCCATCGCCGATATAGCAATCGTACTTTACCTCGTGTAATTCCTCCGATCTTTGAAACATCTTAACCATTGCGAGCGGCTCCATATTTCCAGCGGGACCAACGTGGTTTGCGTCGCACGTTTCCTTATGCTCCTCATACCATAAATCATACTCTGCTGTACCTTTTTTATTTTTCCACAAAGAACACCCATGACAATGTGATGATTTAACTGTAAAATCAAGCACTTTGTTACTATGATATCCTATTAAGGACAACACGCCATGTAAAGAGCTGAAGTCTCTTTTTCGCCAACTGCCATCGCCTGAGACGGTTAGTCCGACTGAATCTGGGTTTTTATCTAACGTTAGCCGTCTTTCTTCATCACCTGCACTTTTTATTGACATATTTTTTNCACCATAAATCATATTCTGCTGTACCTTTTTTATTTTTTCACAAAGAGCACCCATGACAATGTGATGATTTAACTGTAAAATCAAGCACTTTGTTACTATGATATCCTATTAAGGATACCACGCCATGTAAAGAGCTGAAGCCTCTTTTTCGCCAACTGCCATTGCCTGAGACGGTCAATCCGACTGAATCTGGGTTTTTCTCTAACGTTAGCCGTCTTTCTTCATCACCTGCACTTTTTATTGACATATTTTTTACCATTTCTGTGGCGTTGCTAACGATTTCCGTTAAGTCGGCATACGTTTTCGGAAATAGAGGCCGAGGTAGATCCATAAAGACGCAAAATTTTTCGGCTCCGGCTTGTGAGGCACCAAGCATCCTCATAGCAAATACAAACCGACGATTAACTTCGAAGACGTTTTTTATAGTAGGGCAAGAAGGAATTTTCGTTGGCTGACACTTTTT
>NW_014556771.1:0-2113 GCF_001313825.1 Dinoponera quadriceps
TGAGAAACTTCTTATTATTTGGGAGACTTGTAGAAGCTAGAAACTTGTTAGACTCGGTGTAATAAATTAAAAGGGGATAATGTTGAAGAATAAAGTAGAATTTTGTTAACGAAATATTTTTTTTCATTTTCATTCTATGGACTATATTAATTAATTTCATTTTCATTCTATGGACTATATTAATTAACCTGACACACACACACATATATATATATATATATATATATACTACATGGGCTGAAAAGTCCCGGGATTTTTCAGTAGGTGGCGCTACTAGAAAATGAACATAATTTATTTCAAGAGGTTCATCTGTCACTAGTTTATGTGTGAAGTTTCATGACATTTCGTTCATTCGTTTACAAACTACAGTCGTTTAAGTGTCGCTACCTTCGCCTTCATAAAAAAAATTGGAAAAACTGGATTACGGCATATTGATCAAACATTGCTTTTGGATGGGAAAATCTCTCAACATTCAATAAAATGGTTGAAGAAATGTTATCCCACATTTGCTCCTTTGAGAGCAAAAGTTTATCGATAGTTTAGTGAATTTAAAATGGGTCGTACAAGCACCGAAGACGCACCTCGCTCTGGAAGACCAAAAGAGGCTACGAATGCGGAAATCGTAAAGCAAATGCATCGAATCGTTTTGAGTGATCGTAAAGTGAAGTTGTGCGAGTTAGCTAAGGCCGTGGGTATCTCAAAAGAACGTGTGGGATACATTTTGCACGATGTTTTGGATATGAAAAAGCTATCTGTGCGATGGGTGCCGCGTTTGCTGACCGTCGAGCAAAAACAGCAGAACGTTGATGATTCAACGGCCGGTTTGGCGTTGTTGAAGTGTAATCGAGCGGACTTTTTTCGACGTTTTGTGACGATGGATGAAACGTGGATTTATTACCATACGCCTGAGTACAATAAGCAGTCTGCAGAGTGGCTGAAAAGCCACGAAAGCCGACCAAAGCGGCCAAAAGACCAACGCTCGGCCGGGAAGGTTTTGGCCTCCGTTTTCTGGGATGCGCATGGCATAATCTCCATCGATTACCTGTAGAA
This sequence comes from Dinoponera quadriceps, assembly GCF_001313825.1. Classification (NCBI taxonomy): domain Eukaryota; kingdom Metazoa; phylum Arthropoda; class Insecta; order Hymenoptera; family Formicidae; genus Dinoponera; species Dinoponera quadriceps. Next base: position 1,051 of record NW_014556771.1, read on the forward strand.
AGGAAGAACAGTTACGGGAAAGTATTATGCAGCGTTATTGGACAAACTGAACGACGGAATAAAGAAAAAACGGCCCCATATGGCGAAGAAAACAGTTCTGTACCATCACGATAGCGCACCATCACACACGTCCTTGAAAGCGATGGCCAAATTGGACCAATTACTATTCGAATTTGTTGCTCACCCGGCGTATTCTCCAGATTTGGCCCCCAGCGACTATTATCTGTTCCCAAACCTCAAGCGGTGGCTCCAGGGAAAGAGATTCACATCAAATGAAGAAGTCATCGCGGAAACCGAGACGTATTTCGAAGGCTTGGACATTTCATACTACAGAAAGAGCATCGAAATGTTGGAAAATCGCTATATCAAGTGTATCGCACTCAAAGGCAACTATGTTGAAGAATAAATATAACTTTGCCCAAAAAACGCTTGTTTTCATTAAAAATCCCGGGACTTTTCAGCCCATGTAGTATATATACAAAGGTTGCTCTGAAAATTTTGCGTTTCATTTATTTCTCATATGATGACGTTGTCGACAATATTTTTTTTGAATTTTTTGACATTTTTATGCTGAATAGCTATGACCGATTACTAAAATTTTTTTTTCTATTTTTTCAGTAATTTTTCGGAAAATCATTTTGATACAAAATGGTATTAAGACAAGAACATTATCGAACCAAGATTTTCAACGGTTTTAAAGAGGAGCTGACTCGACAACAGTGCTCGCAAAAAATCGAGCGATTGTTTAACAATGGAGCATCATCCTTGGCAACTGTTGAACTGTGGTTTGGTAAATTCCAGCGTGAACATGTTTCGCTCAAAGACGAGCATCGTGAAGGACGGCCTGTCACTGAAGTCACTGCAGATAACATTGACATTGTGTGCACCATGATAGAGGCAGATTATCACTGCACGTACTAATTCAGGCATCCTTAGGCATAAGTATGACTTAACGCAATCTCAAAAAAAAGCGCGTGCGGACTGGTGCAAGACAGTAATCAAGAAATTCAACCTAGGCCGGGCAAATCAGTGTTTGACATCGTATTGGAATCGTGACGAAACT
>NW_014556772.1:0-513 GCF_001313825.1 Dinoponera quadriceps
TCGATTCTACATCAGAAACGTGAACTAATGCAAATTCACGTTTCGGCTAGAATCCTTACGACTAAATACGCTAGTTTTATTAGTAAAGGTATAAGAAATCCATCAGCAGCCGAAACTTGCGGGTTTAGGTGTAATAGGAGGTGTAACGTGAATGTCCATTGAATCTTGCGTTTCTTTACGTTAAATCGTGAAAGGATGCGAGCTGGCGAGTGTGATTGAAATATTCAGCTTAATTGCGTTATTTCCATGCGACAGCTTCGCAAATTACAGGCGGCGAGCGTTTCTTTCGAATCTACAACAGAAAACGTGAACTAATGCAAATTCAGGTTTCGGCTTGAAACTTTTCGACTAAATATGCTAGTTCCATGAGAAAAGGTATAAGAAATGCAGCCGCTGACGAAACTTGCGTGTTTGCGTGCAATAGACGAAATAACGTAATTGTCGAATGAACCTTGCGTTTCATATGTTAAATCGTGAACGGATGCAAACTGGCGAGTGTGATTGAAATATTCT
>NW_014556773.1:0-3227 GCF_001313825.1 Dinoponera quadriceps
AAAAAAATACTTCAACGATAATAAGTGGGCCAGACATTATTATAGAGGTAGATGAAATAAAGTTTGACAAGAAAATATAATAGATATTTGAAAAGAAAATATAATAGAGAACGCATAATCGACGATATATGATTTTTTGATGGTTTTGAAAAAATTCTTTATCGAATGCATATGTCGTGTATAATGTCGAAATGCTAATACTTTTGAATATAATCATACAATGTCGTATACAGAACAGGATCGATTATTATTACTATAAGTGATTATTGGAATGGGTAAATATATACGAGTATATATATATTGATTAGGGGGCCTAGTTCCTATGACTTTGACCTTTACATGTATCATAGAGATGACCGTTTTGAGTAACTTTCAGAAGGTTCTGTTCATCGCTCGTTTGTTAAAATGAAAGAAGTTTGAATTGTTCTAGTTATTGATGTTTAAATCTCTCGCCTTACTAAATTAATATTTTTTACTAAAATAACAGATCCTGAAAAAATTAGCAAATATTCCTATGCAAGGTTTGGGAACTGAACATTAAAATTATTCTGTTTTCATGAGTCCCACCTCCCCTTTGGCACTCGAGTTATCAACTTGCTTCGAAGAATTTTCTAGTTTTTACAAATTTTCTTACTGAAAAAAAAATTGCGACGTGGAACTTCTTTTGCAATAAGACATTTTGTAAGAGTTAGAGAAGACCTCCGAGGTAAGTTGATAACCGGAATATCGATGGGGAGGTGAGACACATGAAGACAGAAAAATTTCAAAGTTCAGTTCCCAAACCTTGCATAGGGTCCTTTACTAGTTTTTTCAGGATTTGTTATTTTAATATAAAATAGACTTATTAATAGTAAGGCAAAAGTTCAAACAATACTTTAACAAGATGCAACCTTTAATAATAAATGCGCACATAAAGACATGTTATCTATTCTAAATAATTACTATTTCCCTCTATTTCGACGTTATGTTTTTTCTGACCATTGTGAACATGTCCATGAATTTGTTTCATTTTCCTCAACGTTTTATTCTGATCTCATAGTTAATATAGATGACAATGTAGACGTGTAAAAAAAAAGTTCGGTAGAAAATAAAACTTAAATTGTTAAGTAAAAATCTCATGCCTCTTTTTTAACACTTTGCGATTCCTCGACGGCATGGTGCCGTCGCGATCTGACAACATTTGTTTTATCAATAAATCGAAACATATGCAGTTTTAAAGCAACATGCGAAACAGATGAATAGTGATTCGTAGCTATGTCAAAACAAGTGACGATCGCTCTAAATGTTAGGATTGTTCTTTCGGAGCTAGTCTTTCGATTCTAGTCGATCGACAGGTCTTAGCAATGTAAACATTATTGTGAGCTGAGGAAAAGCAAAAAAATATTATCTAACACAGATTTTTCTTCAGATAAAAAAATTTAAGATATAGAAGGTAAATACGCTTTTTACAACTAGTCATTGATTTATTATTTATCAATCGTACACGTATTCTCTAATTGTATTTGTTTTTTTATCTGTTGGTTGGTTTCGTATTGTGCCGTATTTTATATTATTTTGTTTCATATTATATGGTCATAGATGATGTATTACCGATATTTCATTGACGTGTTGTGAGACGAAACTCATCAGAATCATCAGACGATGAGAATATTAACCCTTAGCTGATACACGGGGTTAAAAGTACCCCAGAGTGTTTTTGAATAATGAATGCTTTTTCATAGTTGCGCGCCAAATTTGGTTCTGTGGCGTCACCTAGTATTAGTCTAGGCTTGACCCAAGGTGTTTGTGCTATAACGATAGTTTAGTCAAGCGTCATCTGCTGTAGAGAGCACGTTAAAAATCGGAGTTCAAAATACGTGTGTCAGCTAAGGGTTAATTTATATCCGCGGAGAAAAAACAAAGTTTGCACATGTAAACGAGAAGAGAAGTATGTTTTCTATTCTTTTAATCTTTTTGATTTAATTTATGCGCTTAAAAAATCGATTATATTTATGTTTGATTTTTTTCCAGCTCAAAATAGACCATAATTTTGAAGGTCTCAGAAAGTAAATTTCTCACAGAAAAATTAACTTTTATGGTCTTTAATAATAGAGAAAAAAATGAATTTCACGATAAAAGTTTTTTGAATACGCTAGGTTCAATAGTTTTTTTAGCTATCAACATTTGTATAAGAAGAAAATCAACCAAATAAGCGCGGCTACTTTCGTATTATGCCTTCGAGAAGTTCGGACACATTAGTAAAGCGTCTTCGGGTGGACCGCGGACCGCAAAGTGTTAAAATGTACACAAATATCTTTTTATAACTTGTTTTATTGATTACCACCAGAAAAAAACGTGGTTTTCGATGGAGCAATGCTTCCAAACATTTATCAACATTTTTTTATTTTTTGTACCTCAATACATCCAAAATCCATAAAATTCCTTTTTCCAGTATAAACATACTTTCTTTGAATATGGATTGTTTAGTTAATTTCAATTCAATTTTTCTCTCTAAAATATTTATAATATAATATTTATATAATCACATTTTACGACATTAGGGACTAAAAACGTAAAGTTTTTTAGAAACTAAATTTGGAAGGAACAAAAGAATAGTAAAATTAATTTCTTTAATTTTTCGAGTAGAAAGAGAGAGAGAGAGNTTCTTTTTAGCTTACTGTACTGAACTGACTGTAAGAAGTATATATATAAATTAACTTACAAACTTAAATTTTTGCAGTCGATTCCAGAGGATATGCAGTTCTGTCCAAATGTGAATCCGGCTTGTTATAAGTCAAAAGAAGAGGTAAATTATGTAATATCAATATAATGTATCGTAAAAAAGTTCATAATAAGATATATAAATTTAAACTGCTTTTCAGGATGTTATTATTCAAGCAGATGACGAAATCAGGCTAAAAATTGTAGGCACGAGAGTCGATGCTACAGGAATTGTTAGTATTAAATTTAGAAAATAGATATATAACAATTATTTTTTTTGTATATTTTGTATATGTTAAACACACACATACACAAACACACACGGGTTTCTTTTTACACGATATTTTTTAATGTTTTATTCGCATTTACACGGTTTATTTAACACGTTTTATTCATATTTACACGCTTTTTTCGTAAAATATCGATTTTTTAAATAATTTTTTTTTCATTTTCTTCAACATATTAATTTTTTTTTATGTGCTTATTAAATAAAATGTTTTCAGTGAATGCATTTCTATATTTTAAAT
>NW_014556774.1:0-4815 GCF_001313825.1 Dinoponera quadriceps
CCCGAAACAAAATAGCAATCGACTGTATGGGTCTTCCAAGACGAGTCAAGTCGAACAAAAGTTGTTCGCGGAAGAAGCACATCGAAGCAAATGGTTGCCTGTTTCTTTGGCATTACCGGTCACGTGGCGACAGTGCCGTTAGAGAACCGTAGAACGGTCAATTCTGAATGTTACACGATCATTTGTTTGCCAGAAGTCATCAGAGAAATTCGAGAAAAGCAGAAGAAGAGGCGAATCATTCTTCATCATGACAACACGAGCTCTTACACATCGGGTCAAACAAAGGAATTTTTGACCGGCCAAAACATCGAATTGATGGGTCATCCGCCGTACAGCCCTGATTTGGCACCTAATGACTTTTTTTGTTTCCGCACATCAAAAATAAATTATGTGGTCAACGATTTTCGACACCCGAAGAAACGGTTGATGCATTCAAAACGCATGTTTTGCAGTTACCTCAATTGGAGTAGAAAAAGTGCTTCGAAAATTGGCTCAAACGCATGCAAAAGTGTATTGATCATCGTGGAGAATATTTTGAAAAACAATAAAATCAATTTCAATTATAAATTTTTTTTTCATTATTAGGCCAGAAATATAAATAGCAACTCTCGTATGTATTAAATTTATTATAATGAATAGGTTTATATTTATGAAAAATATATATACTAATGTATATATGTTACTTTAATGTGTATTTTAAGGATTTATCTATAATATAATATTTTCAATATATCACTTTACTTATTGTTTATCTGTCACATAATATTTATCATAAATTTTATAACCTCTATTCAATAGTAGTCTACAGACTGTTTTTAGTCATTACGCGCATAAGTATATAAATAATTCGTCAACAAATTATCTATTTTCATTAATGTAACTTCTGTTAAAACCGCATTCTATTAATCAATATCAAGCTAATCTTAAAATAAAACAGGGTATATCTTCGTTGGTTGCTTCGTGTAAAGAGACCTAGCGAAACTCGAGGACTCGCAGAGAACCCTGAGCAGAATAATAAACTTTTATGCGTAAACTCACCTGACGAGGCACTAATAAATCAGTAATTTCCGTGCAACGCCGTAACGCGGATTCCATTTTTTTGTGAAGCTATAAGAGTACCTGGCATTTGCATTTAACCGCACCCCGCGCGCATTATTACGCGAAAGCAGTTTCCTTTTGTTTGCGAAAAGACGTTCTATCGCGTGTTTCTCTACTTGGTAATAAATTACGTTACAGGGACAGCTGTACGAACGTATGCTCCTCGCGGCACTTGTGTCCAGACGCNGGGTATATCTTCGTTGGTTGCTTCGTGTAAAGAGACCTAGCGAAACTCGAGGACTCGCAGAGAACCCTGAGCAGAATAATAAACTTTTATGCGTAAACTCACCTGACGAGGCACTAATAAATCAGTAATTTCCGTGCAACGCCGTAACGCGGATTCCATTTTTTTGTGAAGCTATAAGAGTACCTGGCATTTGCATTTAACCGCACCCCGCGCGCATTATTACGCGAAAGCAGTTTCCTTTTGTTTGCGAAAAGACGTTCTATCGCGTGTTTCTCTACTTGGTAATAAATTACGTTACAGGGACAGCTGTACGAACGTATGCTCCTCGCGGCACTTGTGTCCAGACGCGTGCTGCATCTTGTTTTATAAAAATATCTTTCGTTATTCCTCTAGGTGCAGTGCCAACGGTTAAGATATACGACTATCATAATATTATTTATTTCTTGCATTTGCATTCTATATATGTGCAAAATGAGATAAAAGTTTCAACATGAAATAAAAATTTCAATAAGAAAATATGAAAAAAATAAAGATCTTAAATTGCTTATATTGAATATAAGTACATAAAGCATTTTGGTTGAGAACTGTTCAACTAATATTAATTTGCTTTCTTATTGGTTTTTAATATTTATTATAATTTGTAGCAGCGTTAAAACTTACCGTTTGCAATTATTGTTATATTCTTCTAAAGTGATCTATTTAATTTGATATGTCAATAATCGTGATCACCGACGAAAAACAAAAGCCAAGTGCGGCACTAACGTAAATGATCGTCAGTCAAGAGAGATATATTTCTTGTTTTAAAACGATTCGAAGTCGCCGCTACACTAAAATCTCATTGCTGGAAAGCATCTATTCATATTTCGACAATATTTCAGNAAAGATCTTAAATTGCTTATATTGAATATAAGTACATAAAGCATTTTGGTTGAGAACTGTTCAACTAATATTAATTTGCTTTCTTATTGGTTTTTAATATTTATTATAATTTGTAGCAGCGTTAAAACTTACCGTTTGCAATTATTGTTATATTCTTCTAAAGTGATCTATTTAATTTGATATGTCAATAATCGTGATCACCGACGAAAAACAAAAGCCAAGTGCGGCACTAACGTAAATGATCGTCAGTCAAGAGAGATATATTTCTTGTTTTAAAACGATTCGAAGTCGCCGCTACACTAAAATCTCATTGCTGGAAAGCATCTATTCATATTTCGACAATATTTCAGGTCCACTAATTTACGGTTGGCACAAGCGTTTGCGTCACGCTGATATAACATCGATCGGGGGAAGAAATTTGCAATAGCAATTAGTGCGGTAATGTTTTGCAAGCAGTTAGCTGAATTTTATCAGCCACTATCGTGCTTTCCCTTCTCTCCACTACCGACAACGCAAGTCCGCGAGTTTCTCTTTCGACGCGGCAGAATTTTTACTGATGACGATGTTTACATATTACGTCCTACTGCTTTTACGGCGATGCGTGTTGGTAGGACGTAATTCTTTCACGCGAAAAGAAAAACGGATATACCTGCAGTGACGCGCAGGGCGAAACAATTAATCATAAATATTCTTGGAATATCGTATTACGGGGATGGCGCGGCCACTTTTATTTTTATTTTATTATTATCGTTGATGCATCGTTTTATTTTGATGGCCCCGTGCTACACGCGTGGCCACTCTCGTTTCGCGAGAAAGAACATTACGAATGTACCGAAACGACGCGTGAACGAGGCCGGCATGTGCAGCGACAACCGACCTAAGCAGTAATGACCGCGATAGCACATATTATGACAAACGTCCGATGTAATTTGCTTTTTAATGTCTTATAACGGTCGGTAATGTCCCGTGAATGCTGTGAATACCACGAGTTAGTGAATAACATTATAATGAGATACACGTAAGACATGCATCACGCGCGTTACGAATTCATATTATAATATGTTGGACGCACGAACCCTTATCTTGATTAATTGGTTACCCATAAAGAAATTGCTTTGTGCACACATCTTGGAAGACACATCTTGGAAGTTTTAAAATATACAATACGTCTCGAAATTAGACTGACTAACTTCGAATGCTCATAAGGATATCAAAACAATTAATTTTTGTCAATAAATCCATGTTTACAAATAAGCGGTCTTGGCACAAAGGTGAATTATCTACAACAGTTGGTTTAAAATGCTTGCCATTTATTTTAATACAGAGACATTAGCAATTTCTTCTTCGTTTTGATTTTTGTTGCTCTCTCTTGATAAAAATATTAGTAAAAATCGCTTTATCAGACTGAAAACTGTTGGGAATTTTCAAACAGATAGAATTAGTATTGTTCGTTATTGACTGGCGAGTTCATTATCACAGCGCTTTTTTATTATTTATCTAAAATTTTTTTCGAAATGGAAATATTTTCTGTCCATAAACTGGTTTATTTGCATCTTATTTATGCATCTTATTTATGTTAATCATATATCGCTAAAAATTGGAGTTAAAATATAAACTCTACGAAATTTCAAAGAACATTAGTATCTCGAAATCAGGAAGTCTTTATTATGAGGAGATACTACTATCACGTCCTGGATGGTCTTCGACACGCGCGGCGGGAGCGGCTCCGCCACACTAAGCCGAGAGGGCAGATTGCGGAAGGTTATAAGTGTGGTTTTGAAGTAGGATCAATGGAATGAGTAGGATTAAGAGGGAAAGACAATAACCGAATAAAGTAAAATAAAAAAAATACAATTTATTATTATTTCGCAAAGTTCGATAATTTGAACGTCGAGATGGCAACAGTTTTTCTGCTACAATCCGAAGAAATAGGAATGAAGTTGATGGCCGGACCGTATAGATTTATGGATACCGGTTTTTATTATAATTATCTTATAAAGATAACTTACCTTCGATGTGGACTAATGCCAAATAATAAATTGAGACAAGTACGTCGCCTTTGAAAGAAAGAGGGATACAGGCGTTCTGGCTGAGACAACTCATCGGCCAAGTTGGCGGCAGGGGGAGATTTCGTCCTCGTAAAGCTGGAGATTCGCATGATATATGACAAAGACAGACAAGACCGACAAGATTGGTAGAATCGCAATGGTTCTAAAAGGTAAGGTAGGTAAAAACTGACTAAAAGATAAGAAAGGTAAAAACTAACTTGAAAAGTCGCGAGGACTGAATTGACATTGACTAAGAGCCACGGCTGCACTGACCTGACTGTCGACTAAAAACTGGAGAAAAATTGACTGCAACTCGAAGATTGAAAATAAAACCGACTGCCTGAAATTGAAATGAACTACGGCAGGGGCTGAACTAGCTCCCGACTGAAACCGACTTCTGTGAAGATGTGGCTCTTATTTATAAGCTCGTTTTTGTCTCTTTCTTTCCTAGTCATGTTGGATAGCATTTTTCGATGGAAACACCAATGGACTTATCGGACAATATTCCACGGTGTTCTCAGGTTGCTGAGATATGGCAAGAGACGGATCATGCACCTCTGTTCTCACGGAACGGAAAATTTTAGTTTATCTAAGTCGCACATA
>NW_014556775.1:0-968 GCF_001313825.1 Dinoponera quadriceps
GTTTACATTATGACGTCGGCTTAGTCGGTGTTACCTTCTCGGAATCTATGGGTGCAGACGTGACACGCTCGGCCCGTGGAGCTCGCGGTGTTAGCGGTGAGCGGGCGCTATTGATGTTTCGACGCGATGTGTTGACGGTTCGCGGTGTTTAAATTCGACGGTCTCGCATCGGAGTGCAACGGCGGAATGCACCTGCTTGACTCGGCGTCGCGGTACGCGGTTCGCGGTTAGTGGTTCGCGGTTCTCGGATCACGGTATCGCGGTACGCGGGGGTTGTTGCACGCGGATTCCTCGCGTCGGCCGAATCCCGGAACAGAGGGCACGCGGTGTCGTGCTCCTTTACAAGACGCGGTGGATTCGGTCGGGCGAGCCTGGCCGATGTGCAACCGGCGACGGTATATTCGCGGTTCGCGGCAGTCGGTGGTAGCACCTCCGGTAAGGTGCGGCGGAGAGACACGCGTTGTCTCTATATTTGCGGCGCGATACGCGGAACGATATTCCGGGGCGTTCGCATGTTCCGGAGATGCAGAGCCCAACGACTAGAATGGAGTGGCCGAGGTTGAGAACGCTCAACAGAGGCGGCAAACACACCACCCCAACTCGTGCCGATCCCCAAGTCTGCCGCGGGCAAGAGGGCCGGGAGCTCCCGGTGGAGACGACGAACACACCGTCCCGAAATGGATGTTATTGTGAATCCGGTGCCCGCGACTCCCACGGGAGAGACCGCGTACGCACGACCTCGGACTTTCCGAATGATAGGATGTTGATTCGGCTGCGAACTCACAGCAGCGACGGCGTACGCACCATCGCGGTCTTTCGACCTGGGGATGGGATCCGGAGCAGCTTCTGATCTTCCGATTTCGGCTGACTCCAGCGGAGTCTGGTCCCAATGTCACGGCGGAGCGGTCTTTTATACCGTGAAAACGCCGTTTTTCCGACACGTGCTTGACAACAACAACAAACGTTGT
>NW_014556776.1:0-971 GCF_001313825.1 Dinoponera quadriceps
GTAGTCAAATAGTCCAGCTTTACAGAAACATACTATTTTAACAATGTACTATAGAACAATAACATTGCAATATTTTTTTTTTAGCAATAGCCAAACAATCTCTTAACATATTTGCTTATCATCTTGTGAAAGGACCAGCATATACATCGGTATTAGCAGGAGAAGTTATTCTTACCGTCAAGTGATTACCGGTGGAAGTTCATGTCTCCCCCACTAATGTTTGCTACAAGCAACTACCAGTATTACGCGGAAATAACACTTATTATTTGATACCGCAGACCCATTCATTATTTAGACAAGAAACAGAAGTCAGTTGTAATACCTTATCCGCATCCGCAATGAACCATATGGGAAAGAAATGTTATAAAATATCGCCGAAACTGGTCGCAGATATCCCACCGATATTCCTAAAATCTTTGACGAAACCTGTGTGGAAATATGTCAGTGCCGAATCGCTGGCTACCAAAGGAATTTATTCACAAGCCGACCTAGACGATCTCAAGTTACATATCATGTTCCCAGCGGAACGACCAGCGGTTTTAAACACTATGGCAGGAGAAATAATGGGACAACCGATAAACGTTTACGGGGGATCTATTGTAAAATTTGGACGATGTTTTACTAGAAAAACTTGCTCCCTCTACCTGCAAGAAAATTTCGGGACGATTTGTGACCTTCGGCAATATTAGTGCTGGAGTAGTGGGCATAATAATCATCATACGTTTAGTTAAATTAAGGGGTTATACTACAGTAGAGAGCGAAAATTTAACGTTTCTTTGCGATTTGTTTTTAAGTGGAAGAAAAAGTAAAATGGTAATTCTTTTTAAGGATGTTGTTAAGCATGTTTTGAAGTTTCAAAAAAATTTTGTTTATTAAAAAATATTACAAAATTGTTGCCCAACAGCCGTTTCTGCGGAACGGTTTTTTTTTTGAGGGGCTCCGCGGCACGCAGTAGAAGTGCAGCAAAAATT
>NW_014556777.1:0-1017 GCF_001313825.1 Dinoponera quadriceps
CCTTCGCGCGCGCGACTACCGCGAGTCGTCGCGAACAGGGGGAGGGAGGGGGTGCGCGATGGTATACCGACTGTCGGAGGAGGGGGTGCGCGATGGTACACCGACTGTCGGAGGAGGGGGTACCGACCGCTGAAGGGGGCCCTATTCGGCCGGTAAAAAACAGCGCCTACCGACCGCTGAAGGGGGCCCTATTCGGCCGGTAAAAAAATAAAAACAGCGCCAACTGCGCCAACTGCGCTAACTACGCCAACTGGTTTTTGCTACTCGGCCGGTAAAACAGATCCAACTGCGCCAACTGGATTTGCTACTCGGTCGGTAAAACAGATCCAACTGCGCCAGAATCGGCCTAACCCCTCTACTGCTGTGAATTCAGCATGAGTGTGATAACGCATGTGGATCATGCGGGAATCCAAGTACAAGAGAGAGAATCATCAATGTTACCTTACAGATGGGGCTGAGATTGCGCGAAGGTATACGCAAAGGCCGAATATTACGGCAAGGGACTGCGGTCTGACGATTCAATCTCTGCAGGAGAAAGATTACGGCACCTGGTATTGCCTGATCGCGGAATACCGTGCACAAGTCGTCTATCATAACAGCCATACCAGTGTTGAAAGTTATGAACCAGAGTTCACTCGCGAACAATAAAGTGAAAATGGCGGAACGATAACGTAACAATACAAGGAAGCGTTTATTGTAAAGCGGTAGATCCTGTCAAAACGTTGACCGCCGCTGTGACGTGAATGAACTTTGCTCTTGATGCCAATTATTAATTTGCTAATTTTAATATCCTTGTTCAAAATTCTAATTGAAGTCGTTAACGTTATCATGCTCATCATGTGAGCCGAGCATGATGCGGCAAACGATCTCACGTGTTCTAAACAATAACACGCGGATTACTAACCAACAACAACATAAGTAAACAAGAAGTACGCGTGTCTCATCACGTGTTCGGGTAGAAGAACACTGAATTGTCAAATCATATCAAAAACATGATCGAAAAGGCTTCGTCCGATC
>NW_014556778.1:0-206 GCF_001313825.1 Dinoponera quadriceps
AAGCCAATAAAAAAAGAATCGATTTTTTGAAATTTCTACTGTGGTGTAATCCCTTAAGGGAAAGCTTGATGATAAGCTTTGTAATTTTAAGATTGATACGGGCTCACACGTTTCTATTGTTAATAGTAAATTTGTGGAAACTTCAAAAGAAGTTTTTCCAATTGAAAATCGTCGTCTAATTTATCCAACTGGAGAAATGGTTCCGG
>NW_014556778.1:325-929 GCF_001313825.1 Dinoponera quadriceps
CGTTCAGTTTTAGGAGTTCCTCAGTGTGACAATGATAAGAATGATATTGTGTGTGCTCAAATTAAGAAGAGAAATGTTGTTCCTTTGTTTTTATTAGAGTTATTTGAACGAGATTCAATAAATTTGAATTCTTCTCAAAAGAGTCTTTCGCTGAAGTATTATTTGAATTTCAGGATATTTTCTCTGAAGAGATTGTGGCTGGAAATTGTGATGTTTTGGAACATGAAATTAAACTTAACGATCCTCAGCCTATTAAGCAAGTTCCTCGCCGAGTTCTTTTTCATTTGCGACTTGATGCGGACAGGATTATTAATGAAATGAAAGAGAAGGGAGTTATTGAAGAATCTCAAAGTCCTTGGGTATCTCCTGCAGTNGGAGTTATTGAAGAATCTCAAAGTCCTTGGGTATTTCCTGCAGTTTTGGTGAGAAAGAAAGACAGTTCAATTCGCTTTTGTGTTGATTTTAGGAAATTAAATGCAGTTACAATGAAGGACTCATTTCCTATTCCGCGTATTGATGATACAATTGATCAATTGTCGGGGAATTCTTGTTTCATTTTCAACTTTGGATTTGAAAAGTGGTTATTGGCAAGTTAAGTTACGTC
>NW_014556779.1:0-2087 GCF_001313825.1 Dinoponera quadriceps
ATTCGATTTTTACTAATGATTTGGGCATGAGACGGATCGCCGCGAAATTTGTACCAACGCCCCTGCTCACACATCGATGCTTGTGCTCGAATTTTTGGCGAAAAGCAACACACTAATGATGCCGCAGCCACCGTATTCCCTAGACCTGGCCCCTTGTGACTTTTTTTTGTTCCTGAAACTAAAGAGGCACATGAAAGGACGACGCTATGCTACGATTGAAGAGATAAAAACGGCATCGAAGGAGGAGCTAAACAAGATCACAAAAAATGATTTTTTAAAGTGCTTTCGAGGATTGGAAGAAACGTTGGCACAAGTGTATAATATCTGATGTGTATTACTTTGAAGGAGACAAAATAGATATTTATGTATAAATAAATAATTTTTGGAAAAACTCAAAATTCGCGATACTTTTTGAACAGACCTCGTATATGTGTTCCTCCTGTAACGTTCCTCTGCATGCAGGAAAATGTTTTGAAATTTATCATACAAAAAAATATTTTTAATCCTAAAGGTTACAAATTTTTAAATAAAACGTTATTAGTAATAATTTAAAAATATAGGACTGTAAAATAAAAATAGTGTAACAGATATTTTAATGCCTTTTTTAATAATAATTATAATGCAACTATTGGGAGTACAAATTAGTTTGGTCCGTTTTTTGTGGTCAAAAATGCATTTATTTTAGAACAAAATGAATGAACAGATTAATCAAAGTCCATCGCTGGCTACTACTTTTTCCCACCTCTCAGGCAATTTTCGAATTCCATCTCGAAAAAATGTCTTGTCTTTTGAGGCGATTCAAGTTAAGAGCCAATTTTCGATTTTTGCGAAAGAAGTAAACCGGTGACCTGCCAAATTGTGCTGCATCCGTCGGAACAACCAGTAATCAGAAGGAGCAATGTCCGACGAATACGGCGGGTGCGGTAAAATATTCTACTTGAGCGTTTCCAAATAATTTTTTACGACTTTTGCGACATGGGCTGAGCGTTATCATGCAAAAGTATAACTTTGTCATGTTTTTGTTTGTATTCCGGCCGTTTTTCTCGTAACGCACGGCTCAAACGAATCAATTGTAGCCTATACCGATGGCCCGTAATGGAATCACCAGATTGTAGCAGCTCATAGTATACAACACAACATAGTATACAACATTTTGGCTGTCCAGAGCGAGGCTTGTCTTCAATGCTGAAATCACCATTTTTGAAAAGTCGAAACCATTCCCTACATGATTTATCTGTTGGAGCATTGTCACCATAAACTTCTACAAGCATTCGATGCGCTTCAGCTGCACTTTTCTTCCAATTAAAGCAGAAAACTAAAACCTCCCGCAAATGCTGCTTTAATTNAATTTGAAGAGATATAAACTGAATATTATTGACAGGTGTCTAATCTCTCTGAAACCACCGAAATCAGCTGTCACTATGAAACATTCATAACAGCCAGAGCTTTTTTTTGAAAACGGAGGTTTCAACGGAGGACCGAACTAATTTGTACTTCCAATACTTATGTTACGAACGATTGCGTAAATATCACTGTTGGCGAGCAGTAGAACCTGCGTGAATCTCGCCGGCGGCAGCGTAACGGCGATGCGATAAATGGGCGGCTGGCAAAGTGTTAAGTATAAATCAGCCGTGTGATATTGCAGGGATCTAAGAAGACAGTAATCCGAAGAGACGAGATCTGAAGAACGTCGCGTGAGGAAGAATTTCCCAACCCTAGTCGGAGATAGTCGGAGATATTCCAGCGTTGGTTTTGCTGTGTAGGGCTGCACGTTGTCCTGTAGCAAAATCACTTCCCTTCAGTCACTGCCAGTAAAAGGCTTCTTCTCCTCAAGTGCGGCATTCATACGAATTACTACTGATAGCATTCAGCGAGCGCAAGCGTGGCATAGTAGACAGAACATCGGTCTGCTATGCTAGAGGTCCCGGGTTTGATTCCCAGTAGAAACAGAAAGATTTTCATGCGCGTGACTCCTCTTCTGGCAAACTACTAAGAGTATTTATACAATGAAAGGCTCTTTCCAAAAATTTGTCATTCGGAACCGACATTTAAACTATAGGTCCCGTATGCATGTGTATAATCTGTGT
>NW_014556780.1:0-422 GCF_001313825.1 Dinoponera quadriceps
AAAGCCATAGTTGTCAGTCATAATCCTTGAACATTCAGTAAGTAAGCATTCCATACTTTATCTTTTCTTCACAATGCCGAAACGAAAACGACCAACGAATGAATCATCAATATCCTCGAGCCAAAACATTACAAATGTTTTGCATGAAGATTCATGTCAACTATTGGAATATGATAATCGTATTGACGTTTCTGTAACGCCCAGTGCTAATGATTCTGATATGGAAGCTGACTTGTTTAGTAATGATAATTTATCTGATAAAGAAATATCAAATGCAATTGAAAATGTACTATTTTAAAAGCAGATTGTCAACAATTATTCTACTGATCAAAAGTATCTAGAAAAAAATCATGAATATAATTGGACGTTGGGAGAAAAAATGTATGATGAAATACTTAAAAATAAATATTTATTGACTGATA
>NW_014556781.1:0-1093 GCF_001313825.1 Dinoponera quadriceps
GCGACGTCAACCGCGGAGGCTATCGTTAGTGGGTGCAACCTACGCGCACCTGGCGTTTATACGGACCCAAGGAGGTCCGGACATCGTTTCGCAACCCGAGATTCACTTGTCGGTGTTGCACCAGCGTCTCGGAGAAGCCGAGCCGCGAATTACTGTCGCAATTTATAATGTGAATATGATGATATGCGAACTGTAGGTCTTTCAACTGCATGCAGAGTTGCGACCACTGCACACGCGAAATACGCGTTATCCGTGGATTGCACGTATATCTTTACTCTTTTCAGTCGTATTTCGCGCGGTAACTCGAAATGACAGCCTCGCGTATCGGATTGTACTGATTCTCATTGTTCATCGGATCGTGTAATCGCAACAATGCCCACCCGCTGTCGCGATTTTGGAATTCATCCAAAGACACTAAGGTGGGTTTTGTCATGTACCGCTTGTACCGTTCGTCTAATCAGATGTGGAAAATAGTTGGCAATTTCTCGTATTAACATTTTTGTTTGCGCGTTTATCACCCGCGACAAACTCACCATTAAACACACAGTGTTCACATTGAGAGACTTGCGTTTCTCGCTAACGTTTCGCACATGTTCGATCACTTTTTATTTGCACCTCAGAAAAATCGTAAAGATTTGGTATAATCTGATTTCATATCTACACCGATTAAGACGCGGCTATCGAGCGCGGTGTCGATTTCTCGCCACAAGAGTCCTGCATTGGAATGTCCGGCACCGGCATGCACAAAACCTGTACGCCAAGAGTTTTTTAGATCCTTTATAACGATGTATCTCCCCGGCAAGCACCACGGCCGACCGACCATCCGTCGGCCGTCAAACGGCGCATAGCGCCACATAAACTATACACGCGCAAAGCATGCAACCGACACGTGCTCACGTAGACAACAACGTTTGTTGTTGTTGTCAAGCACGTGTCTGGAAAAACGGCGTTTTCGCGGTATAAAAGACCGCTCCGCCGTGCCATCGAGACCAGACTCCGCCGGAGTCAGCCGAAATCGCAAGATTACAAGCTGCTCCGGATCCCATCCCCAGGTCGAAGGACCGCGACGGTGCGTACGCCGTTGCTGCTGTGA
>NW_014556781.1:1165-1418 GCF_001313825.1 Dinoponera quadriceps
CCGTGGAAGTCGCGGACACCGGATTCAACAACATCCATTTCGGGACGGTGTGTTCGCCGTCTCCACCGGGAGCTCCCGGCCCTCTTGCCCGCGGCAAACCTGGGGATCGGCACGATTGGGGTGATGTGTTCGCCGCCTCTGTGGAGTGTTCTCCATCTCGGCCCCTCCACTCTAGCCGTTGGGCTCTGCGTCTCCGAGGCATGCGAACGCCCCGGAATACTGTTCCGCGTACCGCGCCGTACCATTAGAGACA
>NW_014556781.1:1647-2634 GCF_001313825.1 Dinoponera quadriceps
TGTGTTCGCCGCCTCTGTGGAGTGTTCTCCATCTCGGCCCCTCCACTCTAGCCGTTGGGCTCTGCGTCTCCGAGGCATGCGAACGCCCCGGAATACTGTTCCGCGTACCGCGCCGTACCATTAGAGACAACGCGTGTCTCTCCGCCGCACCTCATCGGAGGTACCACGACCCTGCCGTGAACCGCGAACCGACCGACCGCCGGCTGCACGCCCGGCCGACTCCACCGTACTTGTAAGGAGGTATGATACCGCGTGTCCTCCGCACCGGGAGTCGACCGACGCGGGCACTCCGCGTGCAGCAACCACTGTGAACCGCGTAGCGAGAATCACCGAACTGCGTACCGTAAACCGAATCGCGTACCGCGACGCCGAGTCAAGCAGGTGCATTCCGCCGTTGCACTCCGATGCGAGACCGTCGAATTTAAACACCGCGAACGACAACATCTCACGCCAAAACGTCAACATCGCGCCCGCTCTCCGCTGACGCCGCAGAATCCTCGTAGTGAGCAACACAGCTGCTCGGAATTCGTTCCGGGAATACAGAGCCGCCGAAACACCGAACGAGCCATCAATACACGGCCGCAACATAAACATGGGATTCCGTCACCGACACTGTCATCGCAATATTTACCGGCGTTAAAAGGCAGATGGAAAGCATGGCTTGTCACTATTATAATATACCCGAACATTTTGGTATATACGGAATAAACGCCTAATATCAGATCTTCGCTCACTCATTTTTATTCGCTCACTCACTCCCTCGTCCACACATGCACACACATACACACCATCACCACAAGGACGCCTGGATATCCGGCGAGCTACGCCAGAGCCACCGGCACCGAAACACGGTCAACCGAACGACACCGGAAACGACCACCCCGCCGGCTGGGGTCGAGACGAACGTCCACCGACCGACGGGGCCCGAGTCGCACCTAGATTCTCGCGATACAAGCGACCAACGAATGCACTGAACCAACTGAAAAT
>NW_014556782.1:0-642 GCF_001313825.1 Dinoponera quadriceps
TATACGTAACTCGCGGAAATTCAAAATTCGCGATACTTTTTGAACAGACGTCGTACAGCTGATTCTCTTGGCAACGAGTCGTAAACAACAAATGATCAGCGTTGACGGATAAACAGCGGGTTAGAGAGATTCTCTCTGGGGCGGTTGAGTCGTCGTGACGTGCGCGACGGTCTTTAACGAAAGAGAGAGCTTGAGCCTGCGAGTTACGTGTGTTTNTGAAGTTGTTTTCTTTTTAAAGTTGTCTAGTTTTATTTCCTCGCGCGAGTGTAACATTTTGGAGGCTCGTCCGGGATGAAAAAAAAAACATCCGGAATCTGTAAGACAAAACCGTCGGAAAACGATCGTCCGAGATCCGCGAGACGGAAAATTTGAGATACCTGACCGCGTGTGAAAAGTGAAGGAGCGGGAGGATACGAGTGCGTTGACAGGGCTTTCTCCAGAGACGGTTGAGCAAGACCTTCGGACTTTGTTGTGCGAACTAAAAGAGATGCGGAAGGAACAGGCACGCTTACTTGGAGAGTTTAACGAGGTGCTCCAGCATTGCGACGAGGGATGCCAACAATAACGAGAAGTCCAGCTAAGTTCTTCCGATAATAATTTTTGTCGGGTCGCGGAACCGAACGTCGTTGTTGCAGGACCAAG
>NW_014556783.1:0-2423 GCF_001313825.1 Dinoponera quadriceps
GCGTTGACGAATAAACAACGGGTTAGAGAGATTCTCTCTGGGGCCGTTGAGTCGTCGTGACGTGCGCGACGGTCTTTAACGAACGAGAGAGCTTAAGCCTGCGAGTTACGAGTGTTTCTTTGTAAATAGTAAATATAGTTGAATTTGTTTTTATTTTAACGTTGTCTTGTTTTATTTCCCCGCGCGAGCGTAACATTTTGGGGGCTCGTCCGGGATTAAAAAAATTAACATCCGAAATCTGTAAGACAAAGCCGTCGGAAAATGATCGTCCGAGATCCGCGAGACGAAAAATTTGAGATACCTGACCGCGTGTGAAAAATGAAGGGTGAGAATTAAGTGGAATGGCAACGGTACATTCTCTGATGAGAACACGGAGTCAAGCGACGGTGTTGGCGTCAAATGAGGGAACGTTGCGTGCTACGGAGCGGGAGGATACGAGTGCGTTGACAGGGCTTTCTCCAGAGACGGTTGAGCAAGACCTTCGGACTTTGTTGTGCGAACTAAAAGAGATGCGGGAGGAACAGGCACGCTTACGCGGAGAGTTTAACGAGGTGCTCCAGCATTGCGACGAGGGATGCCAACAACGACGAGAAGGCCAGCTAAGTTCTTCCAATAATAATTTTTGTCGGATCGCGGAAACGAACGTCGCTGTTGCGAGTACGAGTGTCGACAGAAAGGTTGATTCACACGTGGAGTTGGGTTTTAAATTAAAATTAGATACTTACGACAGTACGAGTTCTTTGAAGGAATATTTTTCTCAATTTGATTTGATCGCGCGCTCGAATTCTTGGAATGAGGCGTCAAAAACTGTAGCAGCAATTGAGAGGGCTAAGACGGTTAAAATTATTCAGGAAGAGAATTTTGGAAAAGGGGAGAAAAGGAATTTTTACGGTAATGTCAGACAATTTTCTTCCAGTCAGAGGAATTTTATTAACAAAAATTTTTAAATAAGAAGACCGGAAGTAAGTAGTGGGGGAAATTTCAAGCCGAATTTGAATTTGAGAAAATCGGGGAATTCAGTAAAGGAGTGTTGGCAATGTGGAAAATCAGGATATTTTAGGGCGGAATGTCCGGCATTAGGGTTGGAGGGTCAGAAAAACTAGGTTTTGCCGAATGGAACGGGGACGGTTCTGCAAAAAGGGAAGAGTCCCCTGTTTATTATAAGTTAAATCGTGTTTTTAGTAATGCTTTCTGCTTTGAAGGAAAGCTTGATGATAAACTTTGTAATCTTAAGATTGATACGGGCTCAGACGTTACTATTGTTAGTAGCAAATTTGTGGAAACTTCAAAAAAAGTTTTTCCAATTGGAAATCGTCGTTTAATTTATCCAACTGGAGAAATAGTTCCGGTACAGTTCGGAACAAATATGAGAGTGAGTCTGGGAAAGTGCTCTATAAATTTGTTTTTGTTTATTGTTGATATAAAAGAGGATTGTCTTTTGGAAGGAGATTTCTTGTCATCTGTTAATTTGGAATCTTGTCTTCGTTCAGTTTTAGGAGTTCCTCAGTGCGGCAATGATAAAAATAATTTTTTGTGTGCATAAATTAAGAAGAGAAATGTTGTTCCTTCGTTTTTATTGGAATTATTTGAACGAGATTCAATCAATTTGAATTCTTCTCAAAAGGAATCTTTCGCTGAATTATTGTTTGAATTTCAGGATACTTTCTCTGGAGAGATTGTGGCAGGAAATTGTGATGTTTTGAAACTTGAAATTAAACTTAACTATCCTTGGCCTATTAAGCAAGTTTCTCGCCGAGTTTCTCTTCATTTGCGGTTTGACGCGGACAGAATTATTAATGAAATGAAAGAGGAGGGAGTTATTGAAGGATCTTAAAGTCCTTGGGTATCTCCTGCAGTTTTGGTGAAAAAGAAAGATGGTTCGATTCGCTTTTGTGTTGATTTTAGGAAATTAAATTCAGTTACAATAAAGGACTCATTTCCTATTCCGCGTATTGATGACACGATCGATCAATTGTCGGGGAATTCTTGGTTCTCAACTTTGGATTTGAAAAGTGGTTATTGACAAGTTAAGTTACGTCCTGAAGAAAGGGGAAAGACAGCTTTTTCAATTGGAAAAGGTTTATGGCAATTTACAGTTTTGCCTTTTGGATTGTGTAATGCTCCGGCTACCTTTCAAAGACTTATGGAACAAGTTTTGCAAAAGTTTTTGTATAAATTTTGTTAAGTTTATTTGTATGGTAAGACTTTTGAAAGTATGATTGAACGCTTAAAGACTGTTTTTCTGCAATTAAGGTCCGCTCACTTAAAATTGAATCCTAAAAAATGCATTCTTCTTAAAAATTCCGTTATGTTTTGGGTCATATTGTTTCAAATGAAGGGATTTTAAAAGATCCAGAAAAATTTTTGCTGTTTCGAATTGGCCAATACCTCAAACTAAAAAACAGCTTCGTAGTTTTCTTGGA
>NW_014556784.1:0-2291 GCF_001313825.1 Dinoponera quadriceps
CACACACACACACACACACACACACACGCGCGCGTACAGCAGAGAGGATTTGGATACGATAAATACTACGGGAGTGACTAACCGTGGGGTTCTTATCTCTGTTGACACAAACACATTCACACACACAAACACACAAAGAGGTGTAAATCCGACCGTGCAACCTCCACCTTGGGTAATTCTAATGCCGGCGGTACCGTAACTTTCAACCCTCATAACTCGAAAAGTACTGATTAAAAAAACGTTTCATTATAGCGTTTTGGAAAGCTCTCGAGGTAAGCTACAAGAATGTGTATTGAAAAATGGGGGTTTTTATTTAAGAAATTAAAGGTGACCTTCACGTGATCTTCAAACGACTATCCAAGGTCAATCCAATGACACCATCTTATGTGCCCCTCGAAGTCACAAAACTTTTGTCTGAAACATTTTTCTNGTTTACAAAAAAATCGGGTGAGACGGGTAATCTGAGACACCCTGTATATATTAGGTTGGCAAGGATGAAATTTGTATTTAATAATAGTGCCAAATGTAACAACTTATTATTTGATATTGGCTTAATATATTACAGTTATGTTTTTTTGGTTAAAAAGTTACATATCTCGCCTGTTTAAAGAAATCATTGTAAACTGTAAAAAGTATTAAAACCTTTTTTTTTTAATTAATTTTGATGAAAATGAAACGTTTGGAAATTCGCACTATTATAAAATATGAGTTCTTACGTGGAACTACGGCATCGCAAACCGCGCGAAACGTTAATAGTGTATTTGGCTCTAGTGTTACTACGCAGCAGACAGTATCAAATTGGTTCGCCAAATTTCGTACAGGTAATTTCGACCTCACAAATAAGCTACGCAGTCGCCCAGAATCAAAGGTCAATAATTACGAAATAAAGGTCCCCGTTGAGTGTGACACATATCAGTGTGCCTATGAATTATCGCTAAAGTTTGGTGTTAGCAAACAATATTAACTCATTTAGCTCAAATCTGTAAAGTGAAAAAGTTGGATAAGTAGGTTTCACGTGAACTGAATGAGAAACAAAAGCATTTGAAAGCTTGCTTGATGTTGCTTTCTTGTCACAAATCTGATCCATTTTTGAACTAAATTGTCACTTGTGATGAGAAATGGATCCAATATGAAAATCGCAAACGTTCAGCATAGTGGTTGGACAAGGATGAATCATCAAAACACACTCCAAAACGCAATAATCATGAAAAGAAGCTGATAGTGAGTGTTTGGTGGTCTAGCGCAGATGTGATCCATTATAATTTCATGAAAACTGGCTCATTGATCATAGCAGAAATACACCTTAAGCAACTGGGAGAAATGATGCAAAAACTTAACAAAAAACAGCCTAGATTGATCAACAGATTGACTTCTATCCTATTGCATGTTAACGCTAGACCATACACTGCACAAATAACTGTGGCAAAACTGCAGGAATTGGAGTTGGAACTTCTTCATCACCCTCCATAACCAGACTAACCAGACCTAGCCCCCATTAACTACCACTACGTCCGCAATTTGGACAAATTTTTAATAGGAAAACAATTTAATGCTTACAATGTTGTAAAATTGGCCTTCCAGGAATTCGTTGACTATTGTCCGCTAGGATTTTATACCACCGGTCTGAACAACCTGCCGCTTAAATGGCAAATGTATACCAGGTATAGAAGTATGAAACCGGAATTATTTAGTAAAAATTACACGTCTGTTGTTTAAAAATGATAAAAAATATTTTGTTAAAAATAATGTCCATTGCCATTTATACATTTTTCCTACTTCGCCGGCAGTTTATGAATGCCTAGCCAAAAAAACATTTCTTCTTTTGGAGCGAACCAGCTATCGAGCCATCTTCGTGCATTTTCATACGAATTGAAGCGTTGTTTAGCCAGAGTGTGTCCCATTCATGCGAATAGATGATAATCGGACGGAGCCAAGTCTGGAGAATAAGCCAAAGGCGTTAGTATTTCCCAACTGAATGCCTCGATCGTTTCCCTGACCCGTTTTGCTGTGTGTGATGGGACATTATCATGGAGCAAAGTGACTTTGTGTTGTCTTTTTCCATATTCCGGTCGTTTTTCACGCAACTCTCAATTTAAATCGATCATTTGCTGTCGGTAGCGATCAGTGTTAACGGTTTCACCAGGTTTTAGCAGCTCATAATAGATTACACCCTTCTGATTCCACCAAACACATAGCATTTTTTTCTTTCCAAAGCGATTGCAGTGGATGTCGATGGTTCGCCTGGATTCACCGATGATTTCTAACGCTTAAGATTCTCAAAATATATTCAT
>NW_014556784.1:4108-9797 GCF_001313825.1 Dinoponera quadriceps
ATATATATATATATATATATATATATATATATTTATTTATTTATTTATTTATTTATTTATATATATACGAGGGTGGATAAAATATATACAAGCCTTTTTAAATTGTGCGCCGGTCGTCGGCGTGAGGGATCTGCCACGTTTTAGGCAATGGAGCGGGGCTATGTGGATGGCAGTAATAACGTTGGCGCGCTACTTGCTTCTTACTCTCAGCAGCAATCGCGATGAGCGAGAAAGAGGTACACCCCGTAGTTGCACAACATGTTATTATTAAGTTTCTCGTTAACGAAAATGTAAATGCTCCTGAAATTTGGCGCCGATTACTCCCACAGTTCAAGGAAAGAACCCTTTTAAGGGCTCGGGTGAAGCAGTGGTGTAACGAATTTAAGAAAGGACGGGAGCGTGTTGAAAACATTGCCCACCCGTAGCCTCCCCGCACCAGCATCGCAGCTCAGAACACCGAGGCTGTTCGAGAACTCATCGAAGGTGATCGGCACTTAACTGTTTTTGAAATCTCTCAGAAACTTCAGTTCGAGCTGTCTATCGGTCAAAAAGGCGTGGCATTCCGATCAGAAGAGTGTTGCTTCTTCATGACAACGCCAGACCCCACACGAACGAGGAGGTGCAGCAGTTTGTGTGCAATTGGTTTGATACACTTCCGCGAACTTTTCATAATACTGGGATTAATAAATTACTGTGATTAAAAAATTACCGACCGTTGGAGGAAGTGTATAGTTAAGATAGATAAATAGATATGTAAGATATATGTAGCGGTCGAGCCTCGCCCGCCGTCATCGGCGGCGCCACCGCCCAGAGCGGCCGTGTGCATAAGGAAGCAAGATCTGCAACCGCGCTCGGTCTTCTGACCGGCCTCTGCGCTACCCGGCTTTTCCGGCGCGTCGCGCGCACCGCCGGAACCACGAGAGTGTCACGCGACCCCGTCGGCCAATCACGTGTTCTGTGGCGCGATCGTATTTTGTTTCGAAGAGTCCCGGTGGTCGTGCCACGACCCCGGCTCGCTCTCTTCCTTCACAGACTCTGGACAGCGCGGACGTGCTCGTGAATGCTCCTCGGTGTTTACCCTAGTGCGTTCCGTTTCCAACGATACAAGCCTGCGCGTATCAGTGCCGGTGTTCCGCCGCTCGCGATTCCGCAATAGCTTGGCGCCCGCGAGTGCGAATGGTGTCCTTGTGTTCCGCGTCGTCCTCTCGACGCCCTAGCGACCGTTACCCGCGTGACGCTTTGCGTCGCCGATCGTTCCAGCGACCGCGTCCTCGCGACGCCGCTCGCCGCCTATCGCCCACGCGGCCGTCGCCTTTGCGACGTCTCGAGGGAATTGCGTCTCGGATCCCTCCCCGCGTGAGGGAGAGAGCCGGCCTCGCGTCCTGAGGAGCCGAGCTCCTACTGTAAATAGCGTTCTGTTTTCTGCGTCCCGAGCCGAGCTCCTACTGTAAATAGCGTTCCGATTTCTGCGTCCCGCGCTGCGGCCATTTTTGTTCCCGCGCGGCCATCTTTTGGTATGTCACGCCCATTTCGTTTTGCGCTGCGGCCATTTTGTTCTACGCCGCGTTCCTTAGTTTTTTAGCACATCTCTTTTCTTTGTTACCCTTGCGAGTTTGTACTTAGCCAAAAATACAGCTGCGTGTGGGCAGTCATAAGGACTCCGCTTCATTGGCGCACACTTACAGGGCTACCCGTATTGGAGTTCGTCCTCTCCTTTTCCTTTCTACACGCGCGGTGGCCATAGGCCCTACTGCAGCTTTATATATATATATGCTGGGTGAGGCATTTATCTTGAAACATTTAAATAACTCGAAAAATATATATTCTAAGAAAAGATTATTCTAGATCAAATTTGTATGTTTCAAAGGGAGCAACAAGATGACGCTATCTGTTTCATCATAGATGACGGTATTGTGGATGAAAACGAGTTCAACATTTTTTTTAGAGAGAAACACCTAATTTTTTATTGAAAATTATTATTCTACGCTAAGAACAAAGTAACTTTCATCTAAAAAATTTGTTTAAAAAAAAAGATTAAAGTATATATTGCGCATAAATAAAAAGTTGCAAACGCCGCTGCTAGACGCAGCCGTTTCTCGCTATAAAACTGATGCGCCGATATTATAACAGCAAGCGACAAGCATCCAAGACATTTCACTGGAAGCCTGCCTGACGTTTACTGTATCCCAGAAAAGCGGTCTCGTTATTGGGTATATTAATTAATTTGTGCCGCCCAGCATTGCACAAAAATATAAATCATTTGAATTTAACTTATCGTTGCGTCCTATTGCAATATTAAAGTATTAATATTTAAGATTAAAATATGCCATATAGTTTGACATTTAAGCAACATAACTTTAAAAACCAGTAATAAACTTTGTTACGTTCTGGAAGAGGATGTACGCAACAAACATCGCATACACGCGTACTCGCGAGGCTTAAACGTACTGGCAGATTTGCAGATCAAGTCACGGTCTAGAAAGGCTCATTTATTCCGATCGTAGAACATACGTTAGATAGCCCTTTATTTAGGTCAAAGAAGTTAATCTCTTTATCTGAGATAGTACCACATGAGAGTGTTGAAAAGCGAATTCTAATTGAAGTAATCGAAAGGAAATGAATGAATAAATGTAATGAACTTAGTTAAATTTAGGGCATTTTGAGTAAAAAACTTTATTAATTATACTGGCATTTTAAATAAAAAAGTTTATTAATTATACTGGTAACATAATTTGCTTCTTAAATGGATTAACAATAACAATAAATTAATAAGAAAAGTTATTATAAAACGTACAATATTTAAAAAATGAAACGGTTAGCTAAGATTAAACAATAAGAAATATGGCTTAACATCAAACAAACTTTTATAAATTAGCATTATTGGAATAATGCAAATAAAAAATGAAGATAAATGTTTGATTGAGTAAAATATAATCCATGTAACTTAATGTAATACAATCGTATTTAACGAAACAAGAATGCTTAATATATCGGTATTGTGAGAAAAACAATATTATATAATACAAAGAAGGTAATAATTACGCTGTGTTTGTGTGTATGTAAGGAGTGAAGTGAGATTGGAGATTGCAGTGAAATTATTAAAAATCCGGTATAAATATGAAATAGAGACTTACAATTTAGGTGGATCGACTGTAGTGAATTGTACGCAGAACATGGCTCTAGTAGGACGATTAATACAAAACATTAATGCACATATATACATGAGAACTAACATAATAACTTTGACGGTAACAAATGAAACCTATAACTTGAGACTGGGTATTTAATCCGAGAATAAAAATCCGAGAATGCTAAGAACTGCTGAGAACTGTCAAAATTTGTCAAAACTGCTAAAAGAACTACGGGGTTTTACTTGGCCAAATGCGTCTGTTTCCCAGTGCAAAAGAACAAATATTTGTAAGAAAGAAACAGAAAAGAATATTCGTTGTCCGTGAAGTACGCAGGACGTAACAATTTTATAGCCTACAATTAAGAACGTATTCGATAGTGCATACGTTTTACATTTAATCTCAATGAAAACGCTTCTTGCTACTAATCGCGAGGCAGTCGAAATGATTTGTTCCACATACGGAGAAGCTGCAATGAATGAAAAAATGTACAAGAAATGGTTTAATCTTTTTCGAGACAGTAATTTCAGTGTTGAAAATCAACCACTGTCTGGAATGTCTCGTAAATTTGAGAATAATGATTTTAAACTGCAGCTGCTACTCAATAGGAACTCGATTCAAGCACAAAATCTTGCCGAGCTGTTTGGAATGACGCAACCAACACTTTCGATTCGATTGCACCAGCTGGAAAAAATGTACAAATAAAGCAGATGGATTCCTCATGAGCTGACTGCTGACAATAAAAATCGTCGGTTGTCCACATACATTTCTTTGTTCACCAGATTAAAAAAAAGGATTTTTTGCAAAATTGTAACTGGCGATGAAAAATGGATTATGTACTAAAATCCTAAATAAAAAAAATCATGTGGATCTTGATCAACCAACATCAACAGCAAAACATAAACGTTTCGGCAAAAAATTCTTCTTTGCATTGGTAGAACCAGAAGTGTGTGCTCTACTATGAGCTCCTCGAACAAGATCAGATAATTAAAGCAAGGTTCTACCAACAACAATTAATTCGTTTAAAAGATTGAATTGAGGAAAAATTACGATTTACTGGACGAGGTAGTCGTAAGGTCATCTTGCTCCATGACAACGCTAAACCGCACATAGCAGAAACCATGAAATCATCTTATATTTGGGCTGGGAAATTTAACCTCGCACGGCATATTCGCCAGACACAACTTTCAGACTACTATTTGTTTCGATCAATGCAACACTCCTTATCGGATATTTCTATATAATTAAAAACGTTCAAAACTTTGTCGATGACTTCATCGCTTAAAAGCCATCCAGTTTTTATCGCAACGGAATCCGAAAGTTGCTCGATAGATAACGTATGGTCATCGATGTTAACGGAGAATAATTCAATGATTAATTCATCAATGATTATTCATTTTATTGAAAAAGTAACTCAAAGTTTGCGAAAAAACGGCATAAATTAATTCATACACTTAATATTTAGAAAGCATTCTGCTCTTATTTTTCTTTTCTTATTCTCTTTTCAAAGGCAGAGAATCAGTCGCTATGCAGACAGCAGGCAGAATATTACCAGCGGCTCTTTCTTCTGAACGGTAGTAAAGCCTTTTATTCATAAATATAGAGTATTTATCTGTTGCAGAAAAATGTTGAAATGATTTTAATTTATGTTGAATTCCGAAAGAACGTCACCAAACTATTAGACTTTATGCTGAGTATTTTCCGGATAAAACAGTGTCGCGTGTATCTCTTTATAGCATTGCTACACAGTTTATTGCTAATGTAAGTATATAACCGGAAAAAAGGAAGCGTAAAGCAATTGTTACCGGAGAAATTAATGAGGTTGCAGTGTTAGCCACAGTTGCTCGAAACACTTATGTAAGTTTTCGCGAAATTACTTGTAATACTGGAATATCACAAAGAAATGTCGTCAGAATATTAAAGCGTCATAATAAAATTTCACCCTTATCATATTTCGTTGTACCAGAGATTTTATGATAATTTCCTTAATCCAGTGGTCTTTTTTCAATGAGCACATTAACAAATACGAACAAATATATATTGGGTTGGCAAATAAGTTCATTCGGTTTTTTAATCGGAGTAGGTTTACTCGTTCTGCTATCTCTTTTCCACAGCGCTATCGCACAACGCGCTTGCGCAGCTGAAAAGCGACGTTCCACCTAACCTATTTGTAAACATATGCCGGTTAATACCAGAGTATTGTGCGTACTGCACGGTTGCAAATATGGAAGAAAAAAACGTCCATTTTCGCCATATTTGACTTTTTTTATTTCAAAAAGGCAAACGAGTTGCGGAAGCTCATAAGAAGATTTGTAATGTGTATGGGGACGATGCTTTAACAGAACGTGTGTGACAAAAATGGTTTGTCAAATTCCGTTCTGGAGATTTTGATGTTAATTACGCGTCCCGTTCTGGTCGTCCAGCAGAGATTGATTCAGCTGTAATAAAAAATACCGTCTACAAAAATCCGTCGCAAACAGTACGAGAGATTGCTACGACACTTAATATATCCCACAAGTGTAGAAAACCATTTGCGTCAGTTGGGATACGTTTCTCGTCTC
>NW_014556785.1:0-1425 GCF_001313825.1 Dinoponera quadriceps
TAACGCCTTGAACTGTAAGGGCCAGATTGCCACTCTGCTTCGTCTCAGTAAAGGAATAAACCATTGCCTTAACTTCAATCGATTTCCTAACTATTTTCCTGACAACGATTCTTCACTGCATTCCGTGACCTGGGCAGATTCAGCTGGAGCGGTACACTCTAACATTTGACACTCATGCATTCGCTAATTTTAACACATATAGCTGCTTAACAATTTTTGGCGTCAATTTTCTTTACGTACTCTATTTTCTTAATACAAGACGATGGGTTTGAGAATATATAAAGTTTTACACATATAGCTGCTTAACAATTTTTTGCGTCAATTTTCTTTACGTACTCTATTTTCTTAATACAAGACGATGGGTTTGAGAATATATAAAGTTTTAACAACATATAATTTACATTAGCAAAGATTATACTTACACTCTTTGTAACAATTTAGGTTGTTAATCAAAATTGCCTTTAGCGCAGTTGAGCTTGTTCACTGCAGATATTTTATATGTTGTGACGATGCAAAATTTTGTCCGTCACTCAGGCGTTGGCCTGACCGAGGGGGGAGCCGGGGGCTCGCGCCTTCTCGCGGAAAGAGGGCGACAGAGTGCCGATTTTTGGTCCTGTGCGCCGTTTGCGCGTTTTTGTTATTATTGCCGTGTTTACCTCGCGCGCAAATAGCACGGGAAGCTAAGATTAAGCTAGCGTGAAAATAACGCGTGTGAAAGAAAAGTATATAATATTATTGGCGCGAAAAATTGGCTTTCGGAGTGTATCGGTGAGGAGAAAATTAACGCGTGCGAATTTAGATATCCCGGTGGCACGTGTATAGGTTTCGCTCTAGCTCAAGGATTGTTGTCGTTAGGCTTCAAGTTGATGAGCCGTTAAAGCGCGTGTTAGCGCTAGCCGTCAAGAAAACAGTGTTGTTAGCAGTTGAAAATAACGAATAGGATGGCTTACGAAGAGGAGGTAGACGCGTGGATAGATACCAGGTGTAGAAGTATGAAACCGGAATTGTTTTTTAAATTACACGTCTGTCGTTTGAAAATGATAAAAAATATGTGGCGGTTGAAACAAACGGCGGCTATTATATTTTGTAATCAAGGCAACGGCTTGTTTTCGCACACATATTTGTTCCTTCTTATTTTGTTTTACTTATTATTTTATTTTTTTGCTCTGCGGCTCCACTCATTCTCGTTTGAAACCCCAAACATCGCGGACGCGCGCTCCCGTCGGCCTCTTCGCTATCGACGCCGTTGTTCCCTTCATGCGCGAATTTATTCTGTTAAACCCATTAAAGTTTCTACATTTATTTCAAACGCCCCAGCATTATTGTGTACAAGTTATTTCTTAAATAGCGGTAAACGCTAAATTGGTGACCCCGATGTGACCAGTGAGTGTACATCAAGTTCAGTGCTTCGCTGTGTTTTCGGCT
>NW_014556786.1:0-488 GCF_001313825.1 Dinoponera quadriceps
AATCAAAAGACGGGACCTCTAACGCAGTTAGATTTCTTCAAGCAACATTTGTGGCGATAGGAATTTTCAACCGTAGATATTGGAAAAACGTGTCAGAAAAGAAAGTTCTCATAATATAGTAAGTAGAAGAACTTGTTTAAAATATGTAGAATTAGAATTTTTGACCATTAGTTTTGGGGCAACATGTTAGAATAAAAAGTTTCACATCTAGATCTAACAGAGTCGAAAGACGGGACCTCTAACGCAGTTATATTTCTTCAAGCAACATTGGTTGCGATAGAAATTTTCAATCGTGAGTATAGGTGAGACGTGTCAGAATAGCAAGTTCTCATAATATAGTAAGTTGAAGAACGTGTATCAGAATGTGTAGAATTAATATTTTTCGACCATGAGTTATAGGGAAACGTGTTAGAATAGAAAGTTTCACATCAATATCTAATAGAGTCGAAAGACGGGACCTCTAACGATGTTAGATTTCTTCAAGCAAC
>NW_014556787.1:0-23115 GCF_001313825.1 Dinoponera quadriceps
TACAACAATTGGTCAGGTATTAAATGATGCCTCGTACGGAAAAAAAAACGAATGATATCAAGTGCAATCTATAGTTCAGTTATGTCACAATGTAATGCGACATAGAGGAAAGTATTTTTATCGTCAATTTCATTTAATCAACAGCTCGTGATTTCAGGTCATGAAACCAATAACCCTGAGACAAAATATTGGCCTCATGCTGAAAATACTCTCTCCTACCGTTCTTTGTTTAATTTTTACCGTAAAATACCAAGCATTCTGTATAATCCCTGAAAAAGTGAGTCTATAAAGTATTGTCACTTGCAGTGATAAGCCTATTTTTATCTTGATTTCATATCATACATTCTCTCTAATACTTTTTATCTCAATTCTTCTTTACCCCTTCATATCTTTAACGCACATAATTTGTAAAATTTCGCAAAAATCGAAAGTAAATTTCTCCCAAGGCACATTTATCCGTCTAAAAAATGTAAGTGAAAAAATCTCCTGATTTTTTATTTAAGATGTAGAATACATATGCGAATTTGAAAGTTTCTGATTCGCCGTACTTGACAAAAGCGGCAAAGCCGCGCAGCGAACGAACAAATAATTGTAGCAAGAATCGGAAATATATTTTAATATTTATAATTTAACCGTTTTAAAGAACGATCGATTTTATTCAAACGTTCTCTTAAATTCTTACACTTCTCGCAAATAGCTACAGCGCCTGATGGAACATGTGGAAAAGAATTGAAATACGCTTAAAGATAAAAGAGAGTTAGACATCATTGAAAGATATACTTATATTGGAAGCATATGCACTTTGGGTTTCACAAGTAAGAAATGGATGCAAATCACTTGGGTTTTGATCATATCGTGCATTCTAAAAAAAGTCCTCTCATACTTTCAGTACTCGGTGTCGTGGCGACAATAGTCGGCATTCTCTTGACGTTCGTAACAATCATTTTCATCATTCTTGCGGCGTTGAACGTCTCGCGTCCACAACAGCTTTTGTTCCCGGGGGAGTACTTTGTTGATCAGCAAAAGTACTTTTACGCGATCTCGTTTCATTTAGATCTTACTCTGATAATAATGATAACCACCTTGTTGGGCGCCGAATCGCTATACGTAACGCACATGCAACATGCTTGCGGATTGTTCAAAGTTGCCAGGTAAAACAAATATGGAAGGAGCCGCGCGTTAATGCAAATTTGATGCAAATTATTCGAACTTTTATTTCGAGCATCTAAGTGGATCGACAGATACGCGAAATGGATAATGATACTCCATTACTTTTTCAGTCACCGAATAGATCGAGCGTTCGAGGAAAATCTCTTACGGGCTTACACACCGGAAAAAAGAATGATCCTCGTCTATCAAAAGATAATCGAAACTATATATATCCACAAAAGAGCTCTAAAGTCAGTATATAACAAGCTTTTTTATCTTAATATATGAGAGAAATATTTGACTGGGCGATTATTTTATCCATGCTGTCCGATCGTTCTTCACGAAATAACATTTATATCGTTAGATTTGCAAATTATTTTGAAAATTACGCGACTAAAAGATGGTTGCACGCAGGAGGATACGTAACATCTTTGAGACGGTAACTAATTAACGCACAACTAGTTTCTATTTCTTTTTAAGGTTTTCTGAACTTTTGTGGTCTTCCCTGGCAGTATCATACAGCATTCTACTCATGATCGGAGTCATATATCTAATCATTAATCTTTTCT
Source organism: Dinoponera quadriceps (assembly GCF_001313825.1). Lineage (NCBI taxonomy): Eukaryota > Metazoa > Arthropoda > Insecta > Hymenoptera > Formicidae > Dinoponera > Dinoponera quadriceps. The sequence continues at coordinate 1,719 of NW_014556787.1, forward strand.
GCGTTAGTATTAAGTATTACTTCTCTCATAGTTCTCCATATACGCTGATATTTTCTTAAAAACATATTTAATTTGACGGGTTTGCACTTCATACGTTGTGATGAGACAAGATCAATCGAGTGCGTTAGTCGCTCAATCTGTCGTTTGTATCACTCCCAGTTCTTTTAAGCGGCATTAATCGTGAAACAGATAGACGAAATCGTACGAGTAGGTGTATTCATTCTTGGTCACATCTTTTACTTATTCTTGGGTAACTACGTTGGCCAAATTTTAATTGCTCATAGTGCCGGTATCTTTGAAAAAACGTATGTATCTTTTGTACACGCCTGCGCGTAATAATTCTGTTGATAATAATACGAGATCTCGATTAATGACTGAAATCAAGTCTGATGTTTCGGCAAATTTTTAGATACCTCGCGAGATGGCACGGCACTCCGTTGCGAGCGCAAAGATTGCTGCCGGTTATAATGCAAAGAAGTATGAGAAGCTGTAAGATGGTTGTGGGCGGTATGTTCGTTCTGTCTTTAGAAGGCTCGCAGCGGTAAATGTTATGCGCGTCTATGACAAGTATTTCACTCTTTCAAGGATGACCTGGAGTAAAAGTTTACAATAATTAACACATTATAGCTGCAATCTTTGTATCTCTTAAACATCTACCTGTAGCATCAAAGTTAAGGGAATATTTGAGTCGTCCTATTTTACGGCAAATTTCGTCGTACTGTACTCGTTACTGTCTGCACAGAATTAAAAATCTTTTTGCTCAATTACAATACACACGTTAATGCAGACAAGGACGGTTAACTTTGATTGAAAAACAAAGTTAACAAAGAGAAGTTAACAAATTATAGAACTATTTTTCGCCTTTCGAATAAAGTCAACCATTTTTGTCAAATTAACGTGTGTATTGTAATTGTGCGAAACGATTTTTAATTCTGTGCAGCTAGTAATAAATATCATATTGACTAATTTGCGGTAAAAAAGTACGACTCCAGGATCCCTTTAAAGGAAAGATAAAATATGATCTCAATAATTCCCACTGCTACTGAAAGAGTTAAACAAAAATCACCGGTTGTATTAGATTGGAAACTATGAAACGGGTGTTGAATAGAAATATAAATAAAAAAAGCGCTATTTTTCACATTATTTATTATTTTTAATCGAAATAATTTCCATTGGCATCTACGTAATCATCATTGACTTTCTGCCAACGATTGGGCAAGTCATAAATGCCTTTTTTTTTTAAATCTTCATTTTTAGAGTTAATAAACAATTCAAAGTCTTTTATAATATCGTTTTGGTTATTGCATTTTTTTTTTTAATAATTCATAATTACGAAAAAGGTAATAATCGGTCGGTGAGATGTCTGGTGAATATGGAGGATGTGGTAAAAGTTCATATTTTAGAGAATTTAACTTGTCAACAGTGATTGAAGCTTTATGTGGTCTTGCGTTATCTTGCAGTAATATTACGCCGTGCCGATTGAGCAATGCTGGTTGTTTTTCACAAGTTTCTCATGCATGAAATCAATTTCACGGCAATAGGACTCCACTGTTATGGTTTTGCCTGGTTATAAGAAGGAATAATGCATCACTCTTTTGGCATTCCACCATATGGTAACCATAATCTTCTTTTGATGGAATTTCGGCTTAGGGCTTAGGGGTATGTCCTGGTGGTGTATTCTTATCTACCTATTTGCTTGATCGTTTTCGATTGTCGTACAAAATCCACTTTTCATCACAAGTCTTGATTTGGTGTAAAAACGGCAATCGTGTATTGCGAATCAACAAAGATGCGCACTTACTCTTGCGATCGACCATCTGCAGTTCCGTCAGTTTGTACAGTACATATGAGTCCAATTTTTTTACTTTGTTTATTGCACGCAGATGTTTCAACACAACCGTATGGCTAGTTCCTAGCTTAGTTCCAAGTTTACAAATAGTTGTGTCTGGATCGGATTCCACAGTCGTCCTTAATTCCTTGTTATCAATATGGACCGGTGGTCTTCCTCGAGGCTCATTGAAGATGCTCAAATTGCCACAACGAAATTTTTGGAACCAATATCGAGAATTTTTTTCATTGGTGGATCCATCTCCGAAAGCTTGATTAATGTTTCTCGAAGCTTGAGCTGCACTATGATTCAATTTGTACTCATACAAAAAAAGTAGATGTAAATCGCGTTTTGTTACCATCTAGATTGGGGGAAATATAAAATAAAAATCGAACACAAACATGAAAAAATTTTACAAAATGAGTAAGAAGAAAACCTTTAAAATTTATAAATAAAAATATCGAGCGCACGTTGTAATGAATATCTCTCAGTCGCAGTTGAACACAGACTAACCAAAAACGCCCGTTTCATAGTTTCCAACCTAATATTTAGCTTGCTAATGTAACTTAAATCTTGAATTAAAATTTCAGCTTATGAGTACGACTATGTAATATTTTACGATACTTTGGTCTGTAAACAAGTAATGCTACTAACAGTAAGAAATTATACTTTGTATCATTCGTAGTCATTCAATCAGTAGAAGAATCGGAAAAAACAATTGTAGTGTCGCAAAAATCACCAAAACATTTTCATTTACATTTGTAATATTTTAGGAAAAAGACCATTAATACCTATAAATTCTTTAAAATATATAAATAAAAATTTCACGTCAAGCGCCTCTGATGCTTCTTTCGAAGATGAAGAAAAAATGAAAAAAACATTAATGAAGCAAGATTATAAATAAAGCATTTTCATTTCTTCCGGTTTGTAATATTTTTACATGAAAATCACTAAGTCGTAAAATAATTAAAGATGAATAAACAACAATTTCTCATCAGCTATCTCCAATTTTCTTTCACATCTGTTTACTGTTGGAGAAAATTAATAAAAACGATATCCAATTGATCGAATTATGAATAATGAAATATCATAAAAAATTCTTCAATTACACTCACTTTATAATTTTGTATTCCAAGGTTAGATAGACATGGATTTATACAGAAAGCCATATCTGAGATTCTTTCTTGTAAGCCTATCGTCCGCTCATAATGTGAAATCACTTACAACGCAAACGTGTCATTTTTCTCTTTTCGTGCGAATTGCAAAGCGCACCTGCCGATTCTTCATGCAACAGGTGCTATCGCCCACTACGGAATGGACACACCGAAGAATTGCCGATATGAGATGTAATAAACGGAGAATATACACAAGAATATTATGTCCCTCCTGGGAAAATTACATAATTGGCCTTTTGCGGGTCACCTCAATAATCAATCAAATTACATATAAAAGCCGGGAGAGCACAAATTTGTTCTTTAGATAGAAAATTTGAACTCTCTCTTTCTTTCCCGCTAGACGAATCATAAATGATTTAAAGGTCATTTTTAAGAATGATAAAAATTCGTCGCACGAGACATAGGTCGGTAAGAAGCACCAAGTAAACTTTGGGAGCAAAAATGTTGCCGGTCTCGCGCGAAATGGATTTCGACGGTGCTCATTACTATAAACTTAACCGTGCCATTCTGTCGACTATCGGCCTGTAACCTCATCAATACATCACGTTGCGACATATTTAAGCCACCTTGTTTTCGTTTTTGCAAGTATCAGTGACATTCCCTCAGGTACGGTAAATCGCTAGTTTATTTATTTCTGCCTTTCGTCTTGTCGAAATTATTATCGAGTGCGTTGCAAAGGCTATCAGTTTTCTGAGTTTATAGTAAATTTGTACCAATCAAAAATTTCTCAATCGTGTCATCCGATCGTTTCCAAACTGTTCAAGGTTATTAAAAAACCATGTTGTTTTTCAGTTAACAAAATTGATCGGGCAAGGACACGATATGGACGTCATTCTGAGTGGTTTATCATCCGCATTGCCGTTCATGTTATTTACCGTAAAATACGTAACCTTTCATTTTGTCACGGAGAACGTAAGTACGGAGGACAATAATTGACAGTATGTGTATTGTGAAGAAACTTATGAAAGCAACGAGGAGAAAAATATAAATACTAAAAGAAGGAAACCGACTGAAAACTCGAGAATTATATCTTCTTGTATTGTATTATATTTCCTTTCGTAGGAGTGTTTTATTTTATACATTCGCATAAAAATAATCGCGGTGTGATGAAGGATTATTATTATTCCTTTACTTCGGTGTAAATGTTGATAACAGTTAAAGTAATTGATAGGACACATTCAAAATGACAGGAACGTCTTAAAGGATTATAACGAGGTCAAGATAATCAGTCGATACACGAGATCGTCTGTAGTAGTCACTAAGTGACTACTAGTCTTTAGCAAGTAATTCAACAATAATGATGACATTGAACCATAGTTGCATACTTTAGCTATAATAACCATTGATTTGAACACATAGAATCGCATACGAACATCGATGCTGGCAGCGGTATCACCCGCCTCACCTCGAAATATTTAATTATTTGTCCGAATCGTCCGAATAATTTCAGTGTTGATTTATATTAGTTTTATAATGATTATGTGCATTCAGCATATGCCAAATTTCCTTAACGTTGTGGCGCCTCTGAACAAAACTCGACAAGCCGAACTGTTATTTCGGGTCGAGTATTTCGTTGACTAGGAGGAACATTTTCACATAATACAATTTCATTTAGATGTAGGATTAATAGTCACTGCGACCACAATCCTGGTCACCGAATCGTTTTGTTTAACGGTCTGTATACACGCATACGGAATGTTAAAGATAGCGAAGTACATATGGCGTATAACATATGTTAGTAATCGCGTTGCTGAGAAGGGATGTCCCTTTGATTTTACGTTTTTCTTTCTTCAGTTATTGCATGGAGCATATAACCGATGCGAACGCGCCGTGCGTTTTTTTTATTGGAAAACGTTACGTCTCTTACGACAGTGTGGTAGCCGCTGTGAATGATCACAGAAGAGCAGTTGGAGTCAGTATTGTAGATATAGCATAACATATTTGAAAAAGAAATACATTCATTTGCATGTCGTTCGCATTTCATCAGAAGTGTATGATTGAGTGCTCTCTATAAAAATTAAAATCGTGTTTTAATGTAAATTCAATTTCGAATCTCTTCTCAGCATATAGATTTGTTGCTAAAAGTGAAACAATAATGATAAAGAATCCTCCGCGTAACAGCTCTCTAATTTTTCCAAGGTTTTCCGAAATCTTCAGAACGACTTTTGTGATATAGTATCAGGTGTTAGTATTGCTCAGAGTAACTTTGTCTAACGTTAATCTATATTTGATGAGTGCAATTATCTTCTGAAAGAGATAGAAATATAAATATCTACATTATATATAAAAGTGTTATTTTAACACGCGCATATGTTTTAAAATGACACATTTGGCTGAAGATATTTTTATGTTTCTTTCCGTTTATCTTTTGTTATTTAAAATGTTTAATTGTATTAAATTAATATAGTTAAATTACAAAGTGTTAAGTTAACATGTCCACCAATCGTGTTATATATTAGGAATACAAATTAGTTCAGTCCGTTTTTTGTGTATTGGAATACAACAATAGTTTGAGTGTATCACGCACCAGAGGAATTAGAGACATGTATACGCAGGCGTGTGGCAGCGCATAGCGACGGCACTAAAAAAGGGCTAAGACTTCCGGTCTCCCCATCTAACAGTTTGCGTACGTTAAGCTAGTCACGGATTAAGTCATATTGTATTTCGATATTAATAAATACAGTGCTCAGTCAAAGGTCAGCATTGTTTAGTATAACTCAGTTTACTTTTGTATCCACACATTAAGTTGCAGTGATACTTCTGAAGTCTGCGGTGTATACAGACAACAAGAAGGAACATTCTAATATTGTGGTAAAAAATGCATTAATTTCAGAACAAAATGTATGAACAGATTAATCAAAATATTGTCTATCGCTGGCTACTACTTTTCTCCACCTCTTAGGCAATTTTCAAATTCAATCTCGAAAAAATGACTCTTCTTTTGAGGCGATCCAAGTTAGGAGCCAATTTTAGATTTCTACGAAAGAAGTGAACTGGTGACCTGCCTACAGACGATCTCGTGTATCGACTGATTATCTTGACCTCGTTATAATCCTTTAAGACGTTCCTGTCATTTTGAATGTGTCCTATCAATTACTTTAACTGTTATCAACATTTACACCGAAGTAAAGGAATAATAATAATCCTTCATCACACCGCGAATATTTTTATGCGAATGTATAAAATAAAACACTCCTACGAAAGGAAATATAATACAATACAAGAAGATATAATTCTCGAGTTTTCGAGATCGTGCTGCATCTGTCGGAACAACCAGTAAGAAGGAGCAATGTCCGGCAAATACGGCGGGTGCGGTAAAGTATTCCACTTGAGCGTCCACAAATAATTTTTTACGACTTTTGCGACATGAGGCCGAGCGTTATCATGCTTGGCTATTATAAGGCACCCAATTGCCTTGCTTGTGAATCATTCCCATGGATATTAATCGTACGAAAACTGCTAGTTGCGTAACTCTCAATGATTCTGCAAGCTCCTCTTGCGTTTGACTCGGATCTTCATCGAGTAATGCCTCCAATTCTTTGTCTTCAAATTTTTTGGGCTGTCCAGAACAAGGCTTGTCTTCAACGCTGAAATCACCATTCTCGAAACGTCGAAACCATTCCCTACATTATTTATCAGTTGGAGCATTGTCACCATAAGCTTCTACAAGCATTCAATGCGCATCAGGTGCACTTTTTTCCAATTAAAGCGGAAAACTAAAATCTCCCTCAAATGCTGCTTAGTTAACACAAAATTTGACATATGCATTTATACATTCCTTTAATAATTTCAATATTAGTTTTAATAATATTGTCATTGAAAATATAAAAAGACTTCTATTATGACACTTTTGACTACTCTATTGATTAAATTCTATTGATTTAACAGCAGTGTTTTCTGTGAATGAACGATAATTTTGGATCAGTAGTACGCTCATTAGTTGCTGTGCGTATATATACTCGTACGGATATGATATCCGCTATTAATTCTCGCGAATCAGCTGATATTAATTTTTACAGCTCAGTTGCGCAAATCAATAACAGATATCAAGTCGGCACGCGCGCACACGTACATTCGAAAGCGAGCGCCTTAAATCTATCACGATATAATTGACTAACTTCGAAATGTCGTTTCTAACTCGGAAACTGTTACGGTTTCGAGATTTTTGTCTTAATATATTTTATTGTTAATTAATTTCGAGAAAACGCTATTACAATTCAAATAACGTTTAGTTTTGTTTCATTATGTTCTACGATATACGTTCTAATGCATAATATTAGTTTCCGCGTGTCACTGAATATCACGATAAGTTTTCAGTTGCTGGTATTATTTGTTTCGGAATAAGAGTTTAATAACATCCTGAAAATATTACCTTCCTATATTATTTTTACCGCATGTTTCATGAAATACATCACCTTCTACGCTGCATTCTACAACGTACATCTAAGAATGAATTAATTCGTTATTAACTATCACTTATAAAAATTATTATACATGCTAACGTATAAAACTAATACTAGAACGTATTTTTAATAATTGAAGCATTTTAACACTTTACCGAAAGCTAGCCTATTAATTGGCTTTTTGTCACCAACGCCTACCGACCGATAGCCTATTAATCGGCTTTTTGTCATCATTTGTCAGAAACCATCAAATTTTGTTGGAAGTATGGAATAATGGCAAAAGAAACGTCAATATGATCTCAACTATACATTCTGCCTAATTAACGGAATCCAGAAACAGAAGTAAAAGATCAAACGGTCCCATAGAGAAGATTAATTCAATCGTAAATTATAACAAATATATGAAGGGCGTAGATCGCGCGGACCAATATCTATCCATACCTATTCCATTTTTAGAAAAACAAAAAAATGGACTAAACGAGTTGTAATGTTTTTCATCAACCGTTCACTTTTCAATACATTTAAAGCATACACAGTTCTCAACGGAAAAAATATTACGTACAAGAATTTCCTGCACAAAGTGGCAGTTTCGTGGATAGAAGATTGTGAAATTAATTGTACAGAACAAGATGACGATCTACCTAATTTTGAACCCTCAAGAAGAATACCCAGATTAGAGCATCCCGGAAGACTGTCGAATTTCGGAAAACATAAATTTATAAATATAATGACCAGCGGTCGAAGTGTAAAACCTCAAAGACAATGTAGAGTTTGTGCAGCTCAAAAAAAATGAAGTAGAACATGTTTTGTCTGTAAATTTTGCAATGTTCTACTACACAATGGCGACTGTTTTGAACGATATCATACTTTAAAAAAAATTAAACTATACTTAAAAAAAAATACTTAAAAAAAAATTAAACTATTTCTTATTTGAAGTATGTCAATATATAGATTACAGTATATTATATAACTATTTAACTAAAAACCGTTGTAGTAGATAAAATAAATATAATTTAGCATTAATCTCATCAAAATAAAAGAACTTATTAAATCTAATTATCCTATAATAACAGAAAGCGGGCAATTTTATCTGAGCATACGAAAAGCACAGATTCTCCCGCGCGACAGTCTAAACCGAAACAGAGCCGGCGCCAGGGAGGATTTGCAGCCGAGCGGCCGGTCAGACGTGCGTATGGTGTTGAAACGCTAGCAGTCGGTAAAGTGCTAACGAACGACTGTGAGTTCAAAATAATATATAAATATGCAAAAATCGTGAAATTCTTTAAATTGATTATAACAAGTGAACACAATCGACTAAATTATTAACTTTTATGTGGCAATTAATTATTTAAGATTTTTATATATTAACGATGTGTATTTCATCAGTATATAGTCATCGTGCATGTTGCTATTTTTTACGCCATATCACTGCAATACCTTTCAAACCTACTCGATATAATAAAACCATTAAACATTTCTCGTCCGCGCGAATATTTCATTCAAATGGAATGCTTTATCGATCAGCAGAAATATTTTCATGTCATAGCAATGCACATAAACATTGGGATATGCATTTTATTAGTGAACGTATTAGCTACCCAAATATTCAGATTAAGAAGTTTATTATACTCTTTCGCACTGTTTAAAATCGCCAGGTAATTCCAACGGTGTTAATTATTAAAAAAACCTATTTTTGTAATTCATTCATATCGCCATTGCGTTTGACAGATAGATGTCTTCTAAATACATATACTAGGTAGTGATACTTTTATAGTTATTGTATGCAACACATATTAAAGGGATTTAATCCGCAAATATGTATAACTAAAATATACATTGCATCTCGTGATAGAATAACCGCTGCTGTAAACATGCACAGACAAGCGATTGAGTGAATATATTATAATATTTCAATTAAAATATATATCTCCAAGTGATGCCAACTGAATGTTTTTACGTTATGCACAATTCATTGCGATGTAAATATTACTTTGTATGCGCATTAATCTATTTTAAGTATTAACACACCTTATTAATATGAAATTAAAAATGTTATCTAAACTCAAGTCACAAATATCTTGAACTATATACAAAATGGGCTAGCTTAATCTTGTTATGTATATTCAAGATCGAACTGATATCCTGATTTATTTTTACTTTTCGAATCAAACAACTTTTATTAAACAAATTTTTTGCTGCAATGCATATTCTCTTTTTTTTAAAGATATTAACATTTTGTGACATTTAAAATGATCCACTTTGTATATATGTATATATACAAAGTATCTGAAACCTTTCTTGATGTCCGTGATGTACAGGTAGAACGGGTGATTCTGAACAGGAAAATCATGTACTATTTTGCAAAATTCGAAATAATTGAAGAAGAATTAATCTGTATGAGATAATGAGCACGCGATAGAATTTTGAAAAATGATGCTCGACTTCTTTGTACAGTTTTAGCCGTTCTATCTGTACGAATTGCGAGAAAATTATCGGATATTCTGTATATACATAAAATATGTCATTAAGGAAATAATAACGTCAAATATTTTATATCATAAGTTTTTCTGAATTATAGAAAGAAAATTTTTGACCTATGTATCTAATCTTGATGACAAAACTTATTATGTCCATGAGTATCAATCTCTTCTATGTGAACAGCGTGGTATAGTTGTGACTCGGACCCTGCCGGTCGGTGGACTCCTGCCCTACCCTGGTCGGTGGGGTGGTCCGCCGGTAACTCGATTAACCGTGTACGGTATAACTCGGTAGTTCCGACGTAGCTCGCCGGATGCTCAGGTGTTCTTAATAAGTGTGCGTGAGGGAGCGAGTGAGTGAGTAAATGCGCGTCATCTGGTAATTGCCGTTTTATTCAATTATTTTCCATGTTGTTTGATAAAGTTGGAATATTAGCGGGCCGTGCTTTAAACCTATCGTTTAGGCTGTAAACATTGCGGCCATAGATTCAGATACGGAATCCCGTGTTTATCTCGTTGTGTTGTATTAACGGCTTAGTCGGCGTTTCGGTATAACAGGCTTTGCGGAATTTAAGTGTCGCAGACGCGATGCTTGGTTCGTGGTGCTCGCGGTGACAGCGGAGAGCGGGCGCGGTATTATGATTCCGGCGTGCTTATGTCAACGGTTCGCGTGTTGTCCCGGCGCTTTAAAATTCTCGGTTTGCATCGGAGTGAATGTGGGATGCATCTGCGGATCGCGGTATCACGGTACGCGATAGTTGCTGCACGCGGAGTGCTAGCGTCGGTCGAGCCTTGGAACGGAAGGCACGCGGTATCGTACTCCTTACAGGTATCGGCGGGCTCGGCCGGGCGAGCCTGGCCGACGTGCAGCTGGCGGCGGTACGTTCGCGGTTTGCGGCGGTTGACGGATTCGGCGATACCTCCGGTAAGGTGCGGACGGACAGACGCGCTTCGTCTGTTGGTTACGCGGCGCGGAATACGGAACTGTACACCGGGACGTTCGTATGCCCCGGAGGCGCGATGTCCGATGACTGGAGTGGTACGGGCGAGGTCGAGAACTCTCGACAGAGAGGGCGAACACACCGTCCCAAGAAGGTAGTTAGGAGTCCAGCGCACGCGACTTTCTCAGAAGAGACAGCGTACTCACTACCTTGAGCTTGCCGGACGGAAGGATGTCAAGTTCGGCTGCGAACATACAGCTGTGACGGCGTACATTTCGTCGCGATCCGTCGACCTGGGGATCGGGATCCGGAGCAGCTCCGATCTTGCGATCCGGCTGACTCCGGTGGAATCGGCGTCGCTACCACGGCGGAGCGGTTTTTTATACGGCTCCGACACGATTTCTCCGATACATGATTGTTTAACAACAACAGTGTTGTTGCTAACTTGTACACGTGTCGGACGTGTGCGCCGCGCGTGGAAATTGTTTATGTGGTGCTGAGCGTCGTTTAGAGGCCGACGGATGGTCGGTCGACCGCGGTGTTTGCCGGGGGGAATGCATCGTTACATAGTTTACATTTTACACGACCTTACTTCTCACTAATGCCATGAAATTATTTCTAATAAATAAAATTATCGATTTTCTAGAACAATTTTTCACATACGAGGTCAGTTCAAAAAGTATCGCAAATTTTGGATTTCCGCGGGTTACGTATATTCGATTATCGATTTTTTTGTGGCATTATGTTGGTACTCATGTCCCTCACTTACGCCGACAAGTTCGGCCATTTTAAATATTTAGTTTATCTTTGACAGCTGTTTTGCTTGGACGTGTTTTGGCTCGTCTTCGATTTTTGCCTTTTCCAAAAAATGGATCCAAGAATCTGTATCAAATTTTGTATGAAAAACAAAATTAAGTGCGCGGACACATTCCGAATGTTGACTGTGGCATATGGTGAAGCCACCTTGGACCGAAGCAACGTTTATCGGTGATACAAAATGTTCTCAGAGGGTCGAGAAAATGTGAACGACGAAGAGCGTGCCGGACGCCCGAGCACGTCAACAACAGACGAAAACATTGATGAAGTGAAGAAAAGAATATTGGCCAATCGTCGAATCACCGTTAGAGAAGTTGCTGAGGACCTAAACATATCGATTGGCTCGTGCCATTCGATTTTTACTCATGATTTGGGCATGAGACGGGTCGCCGCGAAATTCGTACCAACGCCCCTGCTCACACATCGTTGCTTGTGCGCAAATTTTTGGCCAAAAACAACACACTAATGATGCCGCAGCCACCGTATTCCCCAGACCTGGTCCCCTGTGACTTTTTCTTGTTCTCGAAACTGATGAGGCAAATGGAAGGACGACGCTACGCTACGATTGAGGAGATAAAGACAGCATCGAAGGAGGAGCTGAACAAGATCACAAAAAATTATTTTTTGAGGTGCTTCAAGGATTGGAAAAAACGTTGGCACAGGTGTATAATATCTGACGGGAATTACTTGGAAGGAGACAAAATAGATATTCATGAATAAATAAATAATTTTTGAAAAAACACAAAATTCCCGATACTTTTTGAACAGTCCTCGTATTTGCTGTTTTAGCTTTTACAGATAAATTAATTTATTAGCATTTTTAACTTATAACCTTGTTTAAGTGAACGTTTACGTCAATATAATTGTTTACACATCGACTTTAGATTTTTATTTGCTTTATGCTTGACCTTGATTTACATATCGATTTTGCAGATAATATCGACAAGAAAAAATATATTAGAAAACAAAAGATGTATTTTGTTTCTATTCGTACATTTCTTAGGACTATTCTCTGTTAATTATGCCGGGCAAGAGTTTATAAATAATGACACGAAGATCTACCAAATAATGTAAGTAACGTTATTGCTATTCTCATATCTTTTTTATAACATTCTGTTTCGTTTTTAATTTCATTTCCTTTTTAAACGGCACAATCATAAAACATGTGCAAAAAAATAAGTTATCTCTGCTAACTGGACGCCGTTCTTTATGATTATATAGATGTAACATGCGATGGTACAATGCGTCGTTAGAGACGCAAAAATTAATTTTTTTTCTTGATACTAAAAACTACAAAATATTACATAGTTGACGCTGCTGGTATGTTTATTTCCAGCTTGTAGGATTTAGCTTTGGTAAGAAATCATAAATTAATTTTTTATCGGAAATAAAAAGTAGTCACATCGACTAGCTTAAAGAATTCTTTTATTTTAGTGTTTAAGTATATGCGTTTTTTATTTTATAGTTCTATGCTCGATGTAATCTTAATAATCGGGAATATATGCGTTAGTGATATATATTAATATAATTAATATAATTTATTACAAAAATTAACGAAGTAAATAAATAAAAGATAAATTCGCGCGGATCTCGTTAATTATATGTTGCAGTTTCAACATCTTTCTTTGTCATGGTATTTTAATTAAATGCGGGCTCAAAATAGTCTATTATGCACATTTGTACTTTACATTCGTCGATGTAACTTCGTAATCTACCAATGTAAATGTAAATGATGTAAATCGTATCTACCAATTGTCACTGATTTTTACTATTTAGCCATTCTTAATATCGTTTTTCGAAATTTCGTACGAATACTGTCACTGCTGAATAACCACCGAAACGCGTCTGGAATATCAGCCTAATTTTTCATTTTGAATTATCTCGCGAAACTTGAGAGACGTTGCAGTTAAGATATTGCGACACATTCCGCGTCCACCCCACGAATGACCGCGCTGCGTCGATAAAGTATGCTACTCTTCACCGCACTTGCGCTAGTATTATGTAAAAGGACACGATATTGACAAGAAACGCGTGAACGGAAATTTTACTTTTTTTCATTGTTAATTATCGTTATTATCCTCAATAGAACAAGTTACAATAGAGCAGGTACGTAGCTCATTCTATCTCACTCAATCTCTCTCTCTCTCTCTCTCTCTCTCTCTCTAAAAATACGTTTCTTTGGTCACATGGTTTATTATTTTATCGTCCGTTCCATTTGCACGGAAAAAATTATCTTAAAAATTCATAATTTCCAGTATAATTACTAACACAGCTGCCTATGCAACGCCATTCGCAAATTCCGTTGCGAAATTGGACACGTAATTATAGAGGGGTGTATGAAGAAAAGAAGAATATTTCTGTGTATATACGTACCATCAGTGGTTGTGCTCAAACTATTGTCGGAAATGGAGTTCCCGGAGAAGCAATATTTTAGACTCAATCGCTTTCTTCTGTCGTCTTTCGGCCTTTAGCCGTATGATAATTTTAAGATCAGATGACTGCGTTTCGCACTGTTGCTATTGATACTTGTGCTGTTTTTAAATACTCAGGTATTTCGACTTTTTATGAAGATATATTCGCTATACGCGTTTAACTTTTTCAGTACTGATATTTAAGAACATTTGCAGGAAATAATTGAATTTTAAATATATTAATATATATATACCAATCATGTGTGGTATTTCTTTTTTTCTTGTAGGATTTTGTGCTAATTATTTATTCATCGTAAAACTCGTTGTATGTCGACAATGTTCAAATAAAAAAAATAAATATTAACCGTTTGAGTGCCACGCGTCTCTGCTGTTTCCCCGTCCAAACGTGCCAAGGAGCGCTTTTTCGCTTGTCTTATTTCCCATCCAGAAATGCCAAACGGCGCGATAGCGCTTGCCTTATTCTCCGATGATTGCATCCAAATGTTAGATTGCAATTATAATTCGTTTTTTTATCAGTTGTCTCATTATTTTATTTTTACCTAAAACGGAATGGTAGCCGTAAAGTCGCGCATCGACAGAAGCCGAGCGTGTGCCGGTTATCGGCTTCGCAGCCTACAACGCTGGTACTTTTCGAGCGAAACAGAAAAAGGGCAAAATCGCTTCTTGGCACTCAAACGGTTAAAGTAATTGAACGTATCCAAACCTACATGTACACATCAATATCCCTGAAAACGTTAATTTTCATTTAGTTTTTTTTCTGACATTATGCTTTTATTTTGTGCGATATTGTAGTGGCTGAAAAAGAAACAATGCGCTGAATTTTATTGAAATGGGTTGAAGAGCTTAATAGAATCGCAAATTCCGAGAATGATGTATGTAAATCACAATAGTTTCCGAGATACGAACGATCGATACGATTTCGCGCACGAGTTTGGACCCAAAAAAAACCGAATTTTTTGTATAAAATCTTTATTTATTAACTTTTTTTACAAAATTCCTTCAGTCACCTTCAAAGTACTTTCCATTAGATGCGATGCACTTGTCAAGTCTTTTTTCCCACTGTTTGAAGCATCTCTTGAACTCTTCAACTTTGATATCATCCAGTGCCCTTTGCGAAGCTGTTCTTACCGCCTCCACATCATCAAAACGCTTCCCTTTTACATTTTTTTCCATTCTCGGAAATGTATGATAAATTACGATACATGCTAGACAAATGATATTGAAAGATAATACAAAAAGAAAATTCTGAAGATGAATGTGATCGTATTCCGAAATGAATAGCGTCAATAACTGAAGGTATAATTATGCGCGTACATTGGTATTTTGTAAAGGGACATATAGCAGGGAAACAAAATGCAACGACGCTTAAACGAATAACATACGAGATATCGTACAACCACGGTGCAATATTTTAATGGAACATTCCTAAGATTAATTGGATTCAAATATATTGAGAAGAAAATTTCGAGGCTGCGATTCGAGTAAGAAACTATAATTCGAAATTGCACATTTTCCATGACATATAAAAGGAGATATATATGTACGTCCAATAAAGACTTTACCTTATGTTATCTGCTTTTATAATAATATTATCATACTTGCCAATAGATGAAACTTCTCCAACAGCATATTTCTCAAAACTGTAGCATTTTATCGGACGATCAAGAGAGCGAAATAATACGCAAACATGCGGACGCCGGGAAATCTTTGGCGATAATTATATTGAGTAAACGACAAAGGGATACTTAATTAGTGATAATAGATTTGTTTTTAAAGATAATTATATATATAAATTATGTGTGTTTTGTTCATTTTTTAGTCTCTGTTATATGACCGCCATTATACGACCGCATTTTTGCCGTGTTCAAACAATATATTCCCAAAATACTTCATATAATACAACCATTGAACGTCCAACCGCATATATTTTTCATAGAAGAGGAATATTTCATTAATGAGGAGAAATATTTTTATATTATAGCGACGTAAACATTGGGATATACGTTTTAGATGCAGCCTTAATAAGTATAGAATCGTACGCATTAACATTGCATGCTTTTGCGCTGTTTAAAATCGCTAGGTAATTAAAATAATTTCTTCATATTAAAATAACATTGTTGTTCTTTTACTCGTGTATCCATTGCATTTGAAGGATGTAATGTTTTAATTGTATATCCTAACGAATGATAATTTTTGTAATCATTGTTTGCAGCAAATCTTAAATGGATATGAATCACGTATATGTACGACTAAAAAATATGTGATATTTTGTGACAGAATAACTGCCGCGACGAACATTCACAGACGAGCGATTGAATGAGTATATCATAGTACGTGTTTTACTAAGGCATAATAACAAAAAATATGTTATTCCATCAGATGTTCTGAATTATTAAAAAACATTTATAGGCCGATGTATATATTGATGGTTATTTATGGGAGTTATAGTTTCCTCAAGCATCAATCTCTTCTATGTGAGTAAGTCGGCATTAAAGCGCAGAGTTTCATGTAGCCATTCTTCTCAACTATTATAACACCGGGAGAAAATACTATCAACAATTAAAATCATCGATTTCTTGAAAAAATTTATTTATTTTCCAGATTACGTAGATAATGTCAGAGGAAAATATATTTGAAAGTATTAGGTGCATTACATTTCGATTTTTGCTTTTGTTAGCACATTTTATAAGTAATTACGCTGGGCAAGAATTTATAAATTGCGATACAAACGTTTATCGAACTATGTAAATAAATGCTTTTCTTACATTTTTTTAATGGCATTCCATTCCATTTTAAATTTCAGTCCCTTTTTAAACGGTACAATTATAAGATGCGTGATATAATAGTCAAATCATCTTTATTAAACGGATAATGCTTTTTCATAATTATGTAGATCTGATACGCTATGGTCTAATGTTCCTTTAAAGACACAAAAATTGTTATTGTTCTTGAAACAGAAAACTACAAAAGCTTTCAAAGTTGATTGTATTGGTATGTTTTATTCTAGCTTGGAAAGTTCACCTTCGGTAAGAAATTATAGATAAATATTGACAGAAGCAATAATTATTTTGACCGACTAAAGGATCGCCTGTATTTTAGGGCTTTATTATGTCGGCCTCTTATTTTAGAATTCTCTGTTCCACATAATCGTACAGTTCCGAAGTACGAAAGGTAGTGCAGTTAATCTCTTATCTCGAAAAAACACAATAATGATATTAACACGTGTAATAATGATATTAACACAGTCTAAATAAATATGCAATTAACGGATTTAGTTTAAATTGATTTTGAATAAAATGATAAATCCGTGAATCTTGTTATTTATATATTACAGTTAAAGAACATTTCGATACTTAAGTTTTTTTTTGTTCCGTTCGTACTTCTTATATAAATGTATATATGTGTTATTCTGTTAAAAATAGCGTCATTATTGAATTAAAGTATTTTGATTATGTACATACTCAAAATAACTAAAATCTACAGTGAAGTAGAGGAAGGCATTTTTTACCTGCCGATACCATTTTCTTCTTTATTCCCAATTATTTCGTACAAACTTCTTTGATTACATATATCAGCTGGTAACAATTTTTAGTCATTGCAGGAAAGGTGTATTACATGAATATGATCTGCAGATATGTACCAGGTGTATGCATAAGTTTTTTCCGGTTTTTTGGTAAAAAAACACACGTAATTTTCAAGGGAAATTACTTTTTTTTTACTCAAAATATTGGCAATCGGCTTCTATATATTTCGCCAATTTTTCAGGTAATTTATGAATACCATGCCAGAAAAACTGCTTGTCTTTTGCGACAAACCATTCGTCGAGCCATTTTCCATCTTCCTCGAAATTGCTGAAGTGCTGCTCTGCGAGCGCGTGCTCCATTGATGCGAAAAGGTGATAATCAGATGGCGCCAGGTCTGGGGAGTACGACGGGTGCGGAAGGATGTCCCATCCAAGCGATTTCAAGGTATCTTTCACTGGTTTTGCTGTGTGAGACGGCGCATTGTCGTGTAACAAAATCACTTTGCCATGTCTTCTGGCCCATTCCGGTCGTCTTTCGATTAATGCGTGGTTTAAATTAATCATTTGTTGGCGATAGCGTTGTGTATTAACGGTTTCGCCGGGCTTCAAGAGTTCATAATACACAATACCGCTCTGGTCCCACCAGACACAGAGCATGGTCTTCTTGCCGAAGCGATTTGGCCTTGGTGTTGATGGACCGGCTTCGCCAGGTGAAAGCCACGATTTTTTCCGCTTCGGGTTTTCAAAATAAATCCATTTTTCGTCACCCGTCACAATTCGATACAAAAATGATTTCCTTTCGTGGCGTTGAAGCAGCATTTCACAAGTGACTTTGCGATTTTCCATTTGACGTTCATTCAAATTGTGTGGGACCCATTTACCGAGTTTATTGATCTTTCCCATTGCTCGTAAACGTCTGCTGATTGTTTCTTGTGATACATGTAATGCTTCTGCTAATTGCCGTTGAGTTTGAGTTGGGTCATCATCCAATAACTCCTGCAATTGCTCGTCTTCGCATTTTTGTGGTCTACCAGAGCGCTCACTGTCTTTCACATTGAAATCACCATTTTTAAATTGTCGAAACCATGTCTCACATGTTCTAATCGATGGAGCATGTTCACCATATGTTTCTACCAGCAAACGATGACTTTCAACAGCCTTTTTCTTTTGATTAAATAAGAAAAGCAATGCGTGCCGCAAATGTTCTTTTTCAGGCACAAAACTCAACATGATCACTGAACGATAAAACAAAGACGCTAGTTTTTGGCGGACTCAACTTATGTGTGTTTGTAATTTTAAATGTCAGACGAACAAAATGACGTATGTGTCAAATTAATACGCTGCGTACTTTTCGCTCGCACCATTTTTTAGTTAAACCGGAAAAAACTTATGCATACACCTGGTACGTCTAAACGATATATCACATCCTCCCTTTTTATTGTAAGAGTTCAGAAACGCAAAACACTGTAACTGGATACTGTAACATTGCGTTCGCTACTCGATTTGCAATGACACGGGATGTATCAATGGGGGTATCTTGTTCAGCATTGAGTTTGCGTAGCTTTGGAGGGAAGAAAAGATAGGGAACATTTAATTGACTATATAACTACAATTTGCTACAATGTAGTAATTACCGCATGTTCCTCGGAGAATGTAACATCTCTCCCTATAAAGATACGATATGCGTCTTCTTTCTTTTCCTAATTATTTCACACTTCCCTGTATACTTTTCGTGTTTGTGAATAAATCATAAATTTCAAATTACGAACTGTAATTCTACTACTCACGCGATGAAAAAATTCAGTCATATTAAAATAACGATCGAAACGCTTGAGGAAATAATTGCGTACATACAGCTGTAAAAGGGGAGCAAAACTTCCTTCGGACTATAGACGTTCAGTAGGGGTTCGATTGTCATCCCAGATGCAAATACCTGAGGAGCCGTATTATCGACTTAATCACATTCTTCTATCAACGGTTGGTCTTTAGTCTTATAATAACATCAAAGTTAGACAATTGCGATTCATACAATCGCTATTTATAACAACATTGCTGACAATTACTCAGGTATACGCATTATTATAATATGATACATTCCAACAAATATTAAATTTAGAAACTGGCAAAGCGCATTACAATAGTAGTATTGTATCGGAAGTGTAAATTTTTGTTTTCGGTTATCGATTTAATCGTCTATTTAAATAATATGAACATTACATAAGTTCCAAAGTATTATACCAGCATTGCTGATTATTATGACATCTTTATA
Source organism: Dinoponera quadriceps (assembly GCF_001313825.1). Taxonomy (NCBI): domain Eukaryota; kingdom Metazoa; phylum Arthropoda; class Insecta; order Hymenoptera; family Formicidae; genus Dinoponera; species Dinoponera quadriceps. The sequence continues at coordinate 21,583 of NW_014556787.1, forward strand.
GATACTAAAATTATTCAATTCGAAGTTCAAGCTCGATATTGTTCTAAAGATATTGTCTTTGAACATCATTATAATAATGATGACTTTAAAGTACATTATGTTTTATGCTATCGTAGACAACGTAAGTTCAAAGGCATTTTGATACGCGATTAAAAGTCACTTACAGTAATATTTATAGCGCTTACCAATAGGTAAAAATATTTCGAAAATATTTACTGGACAGTTGGAGCAGTTTAACCAATGACCGAGAAATCCAGATAATACATAAGCAAGCAAAAACTGGAAAAACCTTTACGATATTTTTGATAAGTAAACGACAAACAAATACTTAATTTTACATTGTTAATGAAACTATTTATTGTTACGATATTATTATTACAATATCATATACGTATATAAACACGGATTATTATTATACGATATTAATAATTGTTTATTCCATTTAGAGCGTTCGTTTATTTCCTGCTTCTAATCTGTATTTTAACGCAATATCTTCCAAGTTTACTCAACATTACAATGGCATTAAACGTATCTCATTTGCCAACATTTTGTCCTAACCGAATATTTTATTGATCAGCAGAAGTACGAGGTCTGTTCAAAAAGTATCGCGAATTTTGAATTTCCGTGGGTTACATATATTTAATTTTCGATTTTTTTGTGGCGTTATGTTGGTACTCATGTCCCTCACTTATGCCGACAAGTTCGGCCATTTTGAATATTCAATTTATCTTTGACAGCTGTTTTGCTTGGACGTGTTTTGGCTCGTTTTCGATTTTTGCCTATTCCAAAAAATGGATCAAAGAATCTGTATCAAATTTTGTGTGAAAAACAAAATTAAGTGCGCGTACGCATTCCGAATGTTGACTGTGGCATATGGTGAAGCTACCTTGGACCGAAGCAACGTTTATCGGTGGTACAAAATGTTCTCAGAGGGCCGAGAAGATGTGAACGACGAAGAGCGTGCCGGACGCCCGAGCACGTCAACAACAGACGAAAACATTGATGAAGTGAAGAAAATAGTATTGGCCAATCGTCGAATCACCGTTATAGAAGTTGCTGAGGACCTAAACATATCGATTGGCTCGTGCCATTCGATTTTTACTAATGATTTGGGCATGAGACGGGTCGCCGCGAAATTCGTACCAACGCCCCTGCTCACACATCGTTGCTTGTGCGCGAATTTTTGGCCAAAAACAACACACTAATGATGCCGCAGCCACCGTATTCCCCAGACCTGGTCNCGAATCATGGGTTTATGGTTATGACGTGGAAACTAAAGCTCAATCATCCCAATGGAAGCTGCAGCACGAGCCAAGACCGAAAAAAGCGCGCCAAGTTCGGTCGAATGTGAAGGATTTGCTTACAGTTTTCTTCGATTGCAGGGGCGTGGTGCATCATGAGTTCTTGCCACAGGGTAGAACGGTCAATAAGGAATATTATTTGCAAATTATGCGCAATTTGCGCGAAGCAATCCGCCAGAAACGCCCGGATTTGTGGAAGAACAAAAATTGGCTTTTGCACCATGATAACGCC
>NW_014556787.1:23322-90922 GCF_001313825.1 Dinoponera quadriceps
CTTCGAGGATTGGAAAAAACGTTGGCACAAGTGTATAATATCTGACGGGGATTACTTTGAAGGAGACAAAATATATATTCATGAATAAATAAATAATTTTTGAAAAAACACAAAATTCCCTATACTTTTTGAAAAGACCTCTTACTTTCATATCATAGCAGTGAATATAAATATTTGATTGCTCATTAGGAACCATGGATTAGCTACCGAAACGTTCGCATTAGCAAATACATTGTATGCTTTAGGGCTGTTTAAAATAGCTATGTAAATATAAATATCATTATTTATATTATTATATGTACCATATTCAATTAATTTGCTCGCACTTTTATTACGTGCGAATCTCTCTCTCTCTCTTTCTCTCTCTCTCTCTCTCTCTCTCTCTCCAATTTTCTCCATTTTCACAAATTCACTGAAAACGTTTACTATTGATGGCTGTCAAACAAATACTAAATAACGTGGCGTCTTCAAACTTGAAACATATGCTTTATAAATTATGTACTTTCTAATAAAGTGATATTTTTCAAACAACTACCGCCATCTCTAGGTCAGGCCGGGTACTTCAGGGATTACCCTCTTAAATATCACTTTATATTCATGAGGTATTGTTTGTTGTATTACTTCCATATATTTGTTTTCTCTAATTAATTCATGATACATTTAGATTTTTATTCGACATGCTTTTAATATTTCCTAGGATATATACGGTCTTAATATTATCATACGTAATATAGCTATGTACGATAGCTATAATTTTAATGCATTAAATTGCTGACACATATTAAATCATCTACTTAAGAAATTAGTTACATGTATCAGCCATTGAAAAAATATTTGTAGTTTTCGAATGAAAGGTATATTAAGTGGAAATCATCTACACATATGCGCCAATAAGGAATATATCATATCTCGTAACAGAATAATACTTGCAATGTACATGCATAGACGAGCGATACAGTAAGTAAACTATTTTAAAAATCAGAATTTAGACACTACACATTACCGGTTATTTATAACCGGGAATTTATATTGTAATTCATCTCATCAGCGACATATAAAATTCATCTGCAACTGCAATTTTTGAAGATTATTTTGTGTGTACTTTAATTTATTTCAAATTAAGTGTTACGTCCTGGANTTTCAAATTAAGAATATGACCAATTAGAGAATATTACCAGTTTGAATTATGCTAATTAATGTACCTAACGTGTATGAAGAGATTAATAACGAGCAACGTTTTATTCCGTAAAATATTCTAAATTGCTAAAGAAAAGTTATAGACCTATGTACTTAATCATGTTTATGGGGTGTGTATATTCGACAAGTATCTGTTTTAGGTGAGTAGCATAATATTTACAGAAGAAAGTACCTTCTTATAACCTTTACGAAAATATTTGCAAAACTAATTCATAGCTGATTCGTTTACATATATTCAATTTATGTTTGCTTTCAGCTACTTCGAGCATTATCAACAAGAAGAGGCGTGCTAGAAATTATCGAACATATTTTGTTTATAATTTTGATTGTAATAGCTTTGACCGCAACTAATTACGCCGGACAGCACTTTATTCATTGGGATTCGAACGTACATCGAACAATGAAAGTAATATAATTAATATAGTTTTATCAATTTTATACAATATATTTTATTTTATTTCTCAAATGCTATTATTGCGCTTTGCTAAAATTTGATCATTTTTTCTCACCAGATATTTTTTGACATTTATATAGATGTGACACGCGATGGTACAATTCTCCTTTAAAGACGCAAAAATTGTTATTCTTCTTGATATAGAAAATAAATAAAATGTTACAAAGTTGACGCCTGTGGTATGTTTAATCCAAGCTCAGAAGGTTTAGCCATGATAAGAAAACATAACTATAAAAATAACAGCCATAATTGTCAAATCAATTAGTTAAAGGATCCCTCATGTTTTAGGGTTTGAGTATGTCGCTTCTTATTTTATGTTATTTTGTTCCATATAAACGTAGTATTAGTAGTATAAGATATTACAAACAATACACTGCTGTTTTCGTATTTTCTTTTTTTGAGATATGTAATATTTATGTTGACAAGTAATATGCCTAACTTGCAATATACAGGTAGAATGAGAGAAATAAATTAAATTATTGAAATATATATTAAGTACAAATAAACAAATTTATAATACCTTCTTCTTATTTGTTACTGTTCAAATATTGTTTTGTTAGTCGTTTTATATTTACAAAGTGTCCCAGATCAACATGGACAAACTTCTTGGAAGCGTAAAACGTATTGAAGTGAAGAAAAAGTTTTCTATTATTTTTTAAATACACTTGAAATATTGAGTTACTGATTATTAAAAGTGGCTGTATATAGTGGCTTCACTAACTAATAATTTAAAACATTTGCGAGTTATTTACAAAATAGTACAGTAATTTTGTTCAGAATGGCCTAATCTATATCTTCAAGTGTGATCAGTGTCATTTACTTATATAATAAGAGTAATTATTATATATATGTAAATAATAGCAATAAATATTAATATAATCCTTATAATGGAACATGTAGATATGCATCTACGCGCAAGTCACTTTCACGCAACTTGATCAATTACAATTGCCATCGATAACCAATATTGCATAGTGTTACGTCCTGGGTGTCTCGGAAACTACGAATTTCTCTTTTTAATTATATGATTGGGAAATAGACGGACCTTGGGCAAGCGCTACTATAACAAAGATAAGATTACATTGGCCGCCGATAAACATGTTGTATGGGACCCAATGCGTTTATTATCCTTTCCGTCTTCATGTAAGGTATGTAGTTTATTTACATCCTGGGTACCCCGGGGACGACAGATTCCTTTTTTTTATATAACTAACATATTTTGCCTCTACGTTAGGCACGTATCTGTCCATACTTGGTACCTAAATAGCAGCGAATTACTTCTTTTATGATTGTAAAACAAACAGATTTGATCAAGCGCTTTGTAAAAAGATACGAGTACACGCTGCCCATATATATCATAAGGCTCCTGATGGGGTTGCGATCTTATTCACCTTTGCACACAGTCGGTAGAAGAAAGGCCCTTCTATACGATTAGGTTCTTAAGATTATTTATGTCAATACTAGGAATTTTCTAGAGTAACCGTCGTCCACGCAACCTCCTCTCATTGGTGGACGTCATCCACCACCCCTGAAATCCTTCCTATATAAGCCTTACCCTTTTGCCGCGAGCGCAGTTACAATAGTAGTTTTTTTGCAGTCAGTCAGTCAGTCAGTCAGTGACAGTCACAGTCGCAGTTAAAATTACAGTCCCAGTTGCTGTTCAGTACAACACAGTCCAGTCTAGTTCAGTTTAGTTCAAGCGCAGTCCAATCCAGTTCAAGTCCAGTACAGTTCAGTCCAGTCCAGTTCAAGTTATAGTTACAATTAGAGTTACAGTCGCAGTCACAGTTGCAGTTCTTATTGTTCTTAGTTATTTAGTCTTAGATTAGTATTTAGCAGTCCACAGCCATATTCTAGTCCAGCCATCGTCTTCGTCTTCATTCGTCCTCGTCAATCTATTGATTCATTTAAATCGTGAGTTTCTATTTCATATTTAAACGTGACTTTTAATCATTTCAATCCAATTTACAGTCCCACTTCATCCCTCAAAATACACACCTGCACTGCGTGATTATTGTTCTCTTTGTATTATATAACGATGTTTTTCTCGCTATACCGTGTGACGATGCAAAATTTTGCACGTCACTTGGGCAGCGGCCCGGCCGAGGAGGGACCGGAGGCTCACACCTTTTCGTAGGCGAAGGCGAGCGAGCAACCGATTTTTTGTTGTCTTGTGCGCCATTTGCGCACAGTACTCGAACCCGCGGCTACTAAAAATTTATTTGTTGAGTGCGAAGCCACCATAGATTAGAGCACCGGACCCAAAGAGGATAGCTATGAAACGAGACGACGGAAGACGAAGGAAAGAGCCCGACGGAGCAGCTGGAGAGAGACGCAGAGGAGCGGGAAGATAGGCGCCAGGACGAAGGAATGGCAACGGAAAGCGGGATGGCCAGTTTGCGGAAGAAAGGCGCAATATCCCACGACCCGGCCGCAAATCAGGGTCCCGCGGTAGGCCGCCCGGGAGTCCTCGAGAACGACTGCGAGCCCTAAGAAGTTGCCGTTTAGAAGAAAACAGGTGAAAAAGCGTCGTGCATAGTAAGGAGCAGACGCGAAGTCCCGCGACAGTCCTCCTAGAGCGTGATCCAGCCGAAAGGACCAATCGGGTGCCGCCAGGCGCGGCATGAGAGATCCGCGCGTCGGAAGCTCGCGCGAGGCAACACGAGCGAGACTCATCACTGTGCGCGATCGGACGGCCAGCCTACAGGACGCGCTGAGAAGCGAGGGAACGTTCGAGCAAGCGAGGCCGACATGTCCCCAAGAAGCGGAGTCCAGCAGAGGAGAGGCGAGTGGCCGATGGTGTGCGGGTAAGCGATAAGAGATAATTGTGTACAGCCGCGGGGAATAATGTAGAGTCGCGCGTAAATCCGAGGTTGCCGCCGCTTCTCGGTGGCAACAGGGCGCCCAGGGAGTACCGGGATGTAGCGCTCTGGAGGTTCGTGGTGCCCGACGGGGAAGGTCGCGCACGTACGAGGGTGGAAGGCCACGTCGCGGGGCGACTAGGCCATACTCGAGTGAAGCTCGAGGATAGATATTCCGAGGGGGCTCCGGCGCAAGGCTCGATCGCTTGCTCTAGTCGCGGGGTCGCACAGTCCGCGGAACCGAATAGAGAAGAGACGCGTAGGAGAGAGTCCGCGTAAAGTAGGTCCGCGTAGCACGAGCGGCGCGCAAGGAAAATTCCGCGTAGCGCGAGCGGCGCGCAGAGAATATACCGTGTAGCGCGAGCGGCGAGCAAGAAAATTCCGCGTAAAGCGAAAGGCGTGTATAGAGGCCCGTGAAGTTGAGCGTCCGCGTTGAGTCGAGGTTTGGGGTGGATGAGGCGGGCTAGCGCAAAAGAAAGAATTCGGTAGCGCGGAGAATAGCGTAGTGACTGCTGCCGGCGAAGAACATGCCGGCGAGTATGGTACAGGTTGCCGGGAGCAGTGCACTACTGCCGGGAGAGAGATCCAGCTGGCGCCCAGGTAGAGACCCGGAGAGATTCGGACAGCCGTTGCTGGGCAAGAGAGGATAAGATTGCGACGCGCGGCAAGTTGTTTGCAGCCGTCGAACGGCGTAGATCCGCCGAGTAGAGTAGCGCCTCGCCGAACAACCGGCGAGAAAAAAAACTCTTGAAATTCCGTTGCCGAATCTCCCGGGGTACGAAATATCGTGGCCGTTCGCCTTCAAGTAGGTCGAAGCGAACGTTACATCCGTCGTAGTTTAAAGCGTGTTCTAATACCTCACATGATCGCTGTATCGAAAAGAAAAGACATCTCTGTAGCACTTCGTACGAACATTAAACCATTGTTATTGTTACTGATAACCGGTCGATCTCCAATTATTTACCAGGTGTATGCATAAGTTTTTTCCGGTTTAACTAAGAGATGGCGCCAGCGAAAAGTACGCAACTTATTAATTTAACACATACGTCATTTTGTTCGTCTGACATTTAAAACTACAAACACATACAAGTTGAGTCCGCCAAAAACTAGCGTCTTTGTTTTATCGTTCAGTGATCATGTCGAGTTTTGTGCCTGAAAAAGAACATTTGCGGCACGCATTGCTTTTCTTATTTAATCAAAAGGAAAAGGCTGTTGAAAGTCATCGTTTGCTGGTAGAAACATATGGTGAACACGCTCCATCGATTAGAACATGTGAGACATGGTTTCGACAATTTAAAAATAGTAATTTCAATGTGAAACATAGTGAGCGCTCTGGTAGACCACAAAAATGCGAAGACGAGCAATTGCAGGAGTTATTGGATGATGACCCAACTCAAACTCAACGGCAATTAGCAGAAGCATTACATGTATCACAAGAAACAATCAGCAGACGTTTACGAGCAATGGGAAAGATCAATAAACTCGGTAAATGGGTCCCACACAATTTGAATGAACGTCAAATGGAAAATCGCAAAGTCACTTGTGAAATGCTGCTTCAACGCCACGAAAGGAAATCATTTTTGTATCGAATTGTGACGGGTGACGAAAAATGGATTTATTTTGAAAACCCGAAGCGGAAAAAATCGTGGCTTTCATCTGGCGAAGCCGGTCCATCAACACCTTCGGCAAGAAGACCATGCTCTGTGTCTGGTGGGACCAGAGCGGTATTGTGTATTATGAACTCTTGAAGCCCGGCGAAACCGTTAATACACAACGCTATCGCCAACAAATGATTAATTTAAACCACGCATTAATCGAAAGACGACCGGAATGGGCCAGAAGACATGGCAAAGTGATTTTGTTACACGACAATGCGCCGTCTAATACAGCAAAACCAGTGAAAGACACCTTGAAATCGCTTGGATGGGACATCCTTCCGCACCCGCCGTACTCCCCAGAACTGGCGCCATCTGACTATCACCTCTTCGCATCAATGGGGCACGCGCTCGCAGAGCAGCACTTTAGCAATTTCGAGGAAGTTTGAAAATTGCTTTACGAATGGTTTGCCGCAAAATACAAGCAGTTTTTCTGGCATGGTATTCATAAATTACCTAAAAGATGGGCGAAATGTGTAGAAGCCGATGGCCAATATTTTGAATATAAAAAAAATTAATTACCCTTGAAAATTACGTGTTTTTTTTTACCAAAAAACCGGAAAAAACTTATGCATACACCTGGTACTTCTCCGGTTCCCCTCCGACCGAGCAACAATTCTCGAGGAGACAAGGAAGGGCCACGACGCTCTCCGGTGCGGAATCGCGCGGGATGCGATTCCGCAGATCATTGCGTAGTAAAAATCTGAGCTAACAGAGGCCGGGCAGCTGCCGCTTGCAAAAGTGGAAGCGAAGTGCACCGCCAAAGCACAAAGCGCCGGGTGGAAACGGTCACAACCGATTTGTTAAACATTCTTGTTGCGTTATATCCAATTGTATTAAATTAAGTTACACGATTTACCTTTTTTTTAATCTCACTTTAATCTTCATTTTGTATTTGCGTTATACCAGTAATGCTGATTTATAAAAGTTTATTTAATATTAATCCACATATTTCATTGTTTAACTTTAGCTGGCTCTTTCATCTTTTAAATGTTGTATATTTTACAATGACTTTTCTTATCGATTTACCACTATTATTAACCCATCCGAGAATCAAATTATGTTATTAATAAACTGTTTTATTAAAAATGCCCTAAATTTAATCAAGTCGTTAAAACTATTTATTCAACTTATTTCAATTACCTAAATCTAAAACCCTCTCTCAACACATTTATATGATCCTATCCCAGAAAAAGAGATTAAGTTCTTTGACCTAAATAAAGGACCACCTAACGTACGTTCTGTGATTGGAGTAAATGGGCCTCTCTGGACCTCGATCTGATCTGCAGACCTACCAGTACGTTTAGGACTCGCCATTGTGCGAGTAAACAATTTTGTTGCGTTCGTCCTTTTCTAGGACGTAACAATAATAAAATGTTGAAACTCTTACTCGTATTGATCCTGTATACACTTCGTCTTAATACATAATATATGTGAATATATGTAAACTTGCCATTGTTACGTCCTGGAAGCGATGTACGCAACAAACATCGCTTACACGCGCACTCGCGAGGCATAAATGTACTGGTAGATCTGCACATCAGATCAAGGTCCGGTGAGGCCCATTGAATCTGATCACAGAAGATACGTTAGTAGGTCATTTATTGAAGTAAAAGAACTTAATTTCTTTAGCTGGCATAGGACCATATAAGAATGTTGAAAGAGGAATTCAGATTTAAGTAATTGAAAGAAAATGAATAAATAATTTTAATAACCCGGGTTAAATTTAGGGCATTTTGAATAAAACAGTTTATTAATTATACTATAACATAACATAATTTGGTTCTCACATGGATTATTAATAGTGGTAAAGTGATGAGAAAAGTTATTGTAAAAGATACATTATTTAAAAGATGAAAGGGTTAGCTTAAGTTAGCTAAAGTTAGCTAAAGTTAAACAATGAGATATATAAGTTAACATTAAACAAACTTTTATAAATCAGCATTATTGGAATAATGCAAATACAAGATAAAGATTAAAGTAAGATTAAATAAAAAAGTAATCCGTGTAACTTAATATAATATAATCGGAATTAACGTAACAAGAATGTTTAACGTATCGGTATGGCGAGAAAAACATCCTTATATAATACAAGGAAGATAATAATTACGCAGTGTATGTGTGTGTTTTGAGAAGAGAAGTGGGATTGGAGATTGGATTGAAATGATTAAAAGTCATGTTTAAATATGAAATAGAAACTTATGATTTAGATGAATCAACTGTGGTAAATAGTACATAGAACGTTGGTTCGTTGATCGTGGTGTACCAGATTTATGGGATTCCGAAATACCGAGAGAAATAGTTCACTTAAGAGATCCCGACTTACACATTGCGTTACTCAGCAGCAGAAGGCGAAGTGAAAATGACTCACTAACTGACACTGACTGACTGACACTGATTGACTGAAGCTGACTGACTGACTGACATTGACTGACTACAGTTAAATTGAGCGATTGTGATACTCGGAATAATTACCGGAATATTGAGAAGAATATCTTTAAAAAATTCCGAGTCACGCACAGTATGTTTCACGAAACGAGTGGCACTGGAGATATCCCGATTTGAACAATAAAGGCGAAGTCGTGGCGGAAGCCGTAATGGCACGAACGCAAAAGATGTTGAAAACGATAATACGCGACAGTAGTCAAACGGGCAGAGTGCTCGCGGCAAAAGAGTGAGGCTTGTATAGGGAAGATTTTAGGGGGTGGTGGATGACGATCACCAATGAGAGGAGGTTGCGTGGAAAATGGTTATTCTGGAAATTTCTAATACTATTTGGATGACATAAATGATCCTAAGAACTTAATCCTACCAAAGGGCCTTCGTTCGATCGGCTATGTACATAGGCGGATAAGATCGCAGACCCATCGGGAGCCTTATGACTTATTCGGGCGGCGTGCAGTCATATATTTTCCATAAACGCGCTTACTCAAATCTGTTTATTTTACAATCATAAAAGAAGGAATTCGCTGCTATCCATGTACACAAGATGAACAAATACGTGCCTATCGTAAAGGCAACAAGATTATCTTAGTTATAAAAAAAGGAATTTGTTGTTCCCGGGACACCCAAAATATAAATAAAACTACATACCTTACGTAAAGGCGGAAAAAATGATAGACGCATTTGGAAGCATACAGCACGTTTAGCGGCGGACATTGTAATATTATCTTTATTAAAGTAGCGCTTGCCCGAAGTCCGTCCACTTACCAAAATTGAAAATAAAGGGGGTTTGCAGTACCCGAGATACCCAGGACGTAACAATTAGATCTTTTGTTTATCTGCTACACCAGCTATATATGCTTTGTGATTTCTTTCGAATGGATTGCTCCCACAGTTTATGTTCGGTTTGCGCAATTTCTTCCATTTTTTTAACACAGCACGCATTACCATTTTAGACCTAATTCCCTTTATAGCCCACACCGCGAGTTTATTATTGTACTGTTTTCTAGGGACACTTACATGAACGCTATTTATATAATTTGTAAAACCATATTATATACTCCAGGAAGATTTTCACTAATATATGCAATACTTACATTGCTTCCATGTAGAGGTCATGATCGCAATCTCAATCGCAGTTATTATAAATTTAATTTATGTTCCAACACAAAATATCACCACAAAGTAACAGCCATGTAAACATTCCGTAGCCTGCAGGAATTATAATATATATATTTATACCAGATGCAATTTTTTTAATCAACTATTAATGGCCACAAATGAAATATTTTTCCCTATGGGCTATAATTCTGCCCGGTTAAATATTAAATGTACAGTACAAAATTTTTGATAGTTGTCCCAATCTATATTACGGCTCATATTTTCTTTTTTACATATGTCCCACATTTGCATGTAAAATTTCTGGTTCAAGCGGCCAATATTAACGATTATATATGTATTAGGTCATTTACTATACAATATCCGATTTCGAACTGAAAATTTCGTTTATTATTTCTCAAGCAAGAAGCAATATAATTAATCAAAGTATTGATACAGTTTTGCCATCTTAACGGTAACTTATTAATGCCGTCAGCGAAGAAACCTAGAGAGCAATTGGTGATAAAATTGCGAAAGATATTGTCTACAGCTTGTTGGGAATTAAATATTTTTCCTTGCAAGAAGTGGTCCAATGCCGGGAAGAAATAGTAGTCATTTGGTGCAAGGTCTGGGAAATACGGTGGTTGACAGATAGTTTCCAAGTCCAGCTCCAATAGTTTAAGCAACGTTATTCGTGCGACATGTGGTCAAGCATTGTCCTGCAAGAGGAATGGCCCGTCTCTATCATCAATCTCGGCTGTTTAATTACAAACTCCCTCATTATATCGTCTAATAGGTAACTGTACACATCCGCCGTAATCGATTAATGAGGTCTCATGAAGCTGTTGTGGAAAACACCAGCGCTGGCCCAACAAACAGACACCATTATCATTTTTTGGTGAATTTTCGGTTTCATAGTGTGTTTTGGCACTTCATCTCTATCCAACCATTGTGCTGAACGCTTGTGATTGTCGAAAAGTATCTATTTATCATCAGATGTAACAAAGCGGTATAAAAATTATCCGCCTTTATGTAGCGACAGCAACGAAAGGCAACCTTCGAAACGATTTCTCTGCTGACGCTCGTTTAATTCATGAGAAACCCATCTATCCAGCTTCTTAACTTTACCGATTTGTTTCAAATGGTTTAATACTATTGGAATAGTAACATCAAACCTTGCTAATTCACGCGTAGTTTGAGATGTATCCGTTTCCACTGCAGCTTTTAGCACATCATTATCCACCTTGCTCTCAGGTCGACAACGTGGTTCATTTTGAAGATCAAAATTGCCAGGTCAAAAATTCAACCATTTACGTACTGTGCGTTCATTAGCCACAACCTTGTCAAACACTTCGTTGACACTTTGAGTTGTCTACGCTGCATTAGTTCCACGACGGAACTCATATTCGAAAATAACACGATTTTTCTACTTATCTATGGTTTACAAAATTTAATCTACAAAAGGCAATTCTACAGATAATCACAAAGCAAACGTGCGTCTGAAAGGCTGATGTACCTTCATAATAGAAAAAAAGAACGGTCATAGTGAAATATTAGAGATATCGAGTATCAAATTTAGTACGTGAGGTAATAAGACAGTTCATATTTAATGACCAAATACTCAACGTCTTGTTTGTTGAAACGTTCATTGGTTTCTCGTATGGCAATTGCTCTGTAATGTAGAAACTGAACTGTTGATATTTGTTGCACATGCATAGAAACGTCAATCATTCTCGCAAATTTTGCTCTCTCCCCCTCCCCCCATGGACACTAATTATATCATCCTCTTCCATGATTTTAATGTAATTTTTCACGAATAATCACACGAACTATTTAACGTCTTCCTTCGCGATAAATTCTAAACATACGCAAACGAAACACAAATGGCACGACATTATCTGATACACAGAGTTCCTGCAACTTGTGTGAAGAACTGTTCAAAGCGCATTACGTCTACCGTTCGTATGCTCTCGCATTGTTTAAACACAGGCAACTCCTCAGAAATTGCTCTTCTTTCTACATTTATTTATGATTTATTTATGATTTATTAAAAACCTTTTTCTATCGTTAAGCGCAAAAATACATGACAGAACAAATGGAAGAAAAAACCCTCTTTTTTCGATAAACGTTAAAAAACATGATAGAATATGTTTCAATTGGAAGAAGATATATATAAAACATATATGAGAGGGAAATACCTGTGTGAGGATTTTCCTTATCCCTATCTTAGAGTTGGTTTTGGGAACGTCTATCTGAGTATTTATGACAAAATAACGTTCTAGTTTTCTATCGACATCGTATCTCCCGTATTACTTGCTGTCTCGGATATATATAATTTTGTTACCCTTTTTTTTCTATGAGAGTGCATCAAATATAAACGAAATTTCGGCAAAAAACCATATATTTTTCATAATCAATTCTAATATACATTTTGTTTATTTCCTACATAGTCCCCCATCTTATCTATATACTTCCTCCAACAGTTTAGTAATTTTTTAATCCCGGTATCATAAAAAGTTTGCGGACGTGTATCAAACCAATTGCACACGAACTGCTGCACCTCTTCGTTTATTGTGAAGCGCTCTCCATCAAAGACTTCCTTGAGTGGCCCAAACATATGGAAGTCGCATGGTGTCAGGTCTGGGCTGTAGGGTGGATGTTCTAGGACAATCCAGTGCATAACGGCCAATTTTTGTTGTGTTATTGCTGCACGGCTTTCTGCTCTGCATTCAGCAAATTCGGAACCCAACAGGCCTACACTTTTCGAAATCCCAACTCATTGCGAATGATTGATTGCACACTTCTATAGCTGATCTGAAGTTTCTGAGAGATTTCAAAAAGTGCCGATTTCACAGTTACGTGCCGATTGCCTTCGATGAGTTGTCGAACAGCCTTGGTGTTCTGAGCTGTGATGCTGGAGCGGGGACAGCGCGGGTGGGCAATGTTTTCAACATGCTCCAGTCCTTTCTTAAATTCGTTACACCACTGCTTTACCCCAGCCAATAAAATAATTTTTTCTCCAAACTGTGGGAGTAAACGGCTCCGAATTTCAGCAGCATTTACATTTTCGTTGACGAGAAACTTACAAATAACACGTTGTGTAACTGCGAGGTGTACCTCTCTCTCTCTCTCTCTCTCTCTCTCTCATCGTGATTGCTGCTGAGAATAACAAGCATATGGCGCGCCAACGTTATTACTGCCTTCCAAATGACCCCCTCCAAAATAATACATATCGATGTCGAAAATATTGCTGGACCTCTTCGTTTGTTGTGAAGCGCTTTCCATCAAAGACTTCCTTGAGTGGCCCAAACATATGGAAGTCGCAAAACATGTCCAAAACATTGCAGACCCCTCACGCCGCTGACGGGCGCGCAATTTAGAAAGCCTCGTTTATATTTTATCCACCCTCGTATTAAAATGGGTATATTATGATTTTCGATGCATTACATATAATATATATGGTAGGTAAAAAAAATGAAAATTGATATTGTATAAATTATCTTTATTAAAATAGCACAATTATATTAAAACAATTATATCTGTTGTTCTTTCAACCACCAGTTGAAAATTTTAAATACATTTTGTAACCAGCAATATTTTCGACATCGATATGTATTATTTGAATCTATTTTTTTTTATAGAGGGGATATTATTGTATTCTGCGTCCAATATCTCGATGATTAAATTTCTCTGTATGTCATCACTGAGAATATACTGCAACAACCGCTGCATTTCAAGTCTTTTAACGTATATATGGAGAATTTCCTCGTCGTCATCTTCTTCTATTGTATCAAGTAGGGCTGCATCGATCAGACGCGTAGCTTGTACAGTACATATCCATGCGTCTATAATAATCAATTATGATTAGCATGAAACTTGAGACTTTTCGAAATTTGTGAGATGATTCCGAAGAAAATGTGGTCAAAAGATATACTGAGAGGAGTCAATTCCTTTTCTTCAATATCGCTACTTCTTTTAAGATAAATACCTTTCCGATAATGAATCCTTGTAAATCCACAAACGTTAGCGTGATCTTGGTGAGTTATTTTTTTACCTAAACTGTCTAGAGCTGTTTAAATGCGGACAATTCTTCTCCTATTGCATTTTTCTCGACACGATGACGCATTACACTTTCACTTTTATGTTAGTTGATTTTGCGTTCTATGTTGGCTAATGAACTATATTCAACTATACAATCATACAAGATGAAACAATACGCTGTACGAGGGTGGTCCCAGAAGTACCCGACCCAACAAAGAAAACACAAAAATTTTGGAAAAAATGTAGTTATTTTTCAACATAATTTCCTTTCAGCTCTATACACTTTTCCCAGCGATGTTCAATAAGTTCGATACTCTTTTCATAATAAGAACTGTCTTGCTCCTCAAAATAGCCATTAACTGCCGTCATCACTTCTTCATCGTTGGAAAATCTTTGACCACTGAGCCATTTTTTCAAGTTTGGGAACAGAAAATAATCCGAGGGGGCTAAATCTGGCGAATAGAGTGTATGAGGTAGCAATTCAAACTTTAATTCATTAATTTTGGCCATTGCAAAATGTTGCAATAAGTTCGTATAATACTCGCCATTGATAATTTTTCCTTTTTCAAGATAGTCAATGAAAATTATCCCACGCGCATCCCAAAAAACCGACGCCATGACCTTGCCTGCATATGAAACGGTCTTCGCCTTTTTTGGAGCCGGTTCTCCCTTTTGAGTCCATTGTTTTGATTGTTCTTTTGTCTCTGGTATGAAGTGATGGACCCATGTTTCATCCATGGTTATGAAACGACGCAAAAATTCTACTTTGTTGCCGTGAAACTTTGCTAAACACTCAATTGAAACATCTTCACGACACTGTTTTTGCTCGAGTGTGAGCAAACGCGGCACCCATCTTGCACACAGATATCTCATGTCCAAATTTTCAGATAATATGCGATGTACCGCACTTTTTGAAATGCCTACTATGTCTACTAGCTCGCGCACTTTCAATCGACGATCATCCAGTACCGCTTTATGGATTTTCTTCACCATTTCTAGAGTCGTCACCTCATTTGATCGACCACTGCGATGCTCGTCTTGGCAGCTTGTACGGCCTCGTTTAAACTCTGCTACCTAATATTTTACTGTTTTAAACGAAAGAGCAGACTCACCCACAGTAGAATCCAGTTCAGCTTTTATATTGGTTGGGCCTTTCAAATAAAAGTATTGTATCACATAACGATGACCAATTTTCTCCATTTTCACAAATTCACTGAAAACATTCACTATTTATGGCTGCCAAATAAATACTAAACAACGTGGCGTCTTCAAATTTGAAACATATGCTTTATAGATTGTGTTATTTTTATACACTTATTGATGACATACAGTTTCTGATCAACGGTGTTGGACCAACGATATGTATTTATGCTGCCAAGGGCGGTTCTAATGCTCGTTACAGCGGCAATAACTTTGCACTTCCAAATCATCTGCCTTTATATATTGGGGAAACTTGTCTTTTAGATAATCTATTTGACCGCTAAACGATTATAAAATGACAGTCTTTGGAATAAATTGTAAAACAAGCTCGAATATCCGTTTTACGCTAGACGAGTATTGATAGTGGTTGTGATTGGTCCATTTCGTGGTCTGCGTTCTTTAATGACTGTAATAGATTGAAATT
The DNA here is from genome assembly GCF_001313825.1 of Dinoponera quadriceps. NCBI lineage: Eukaryota > Metazoa > Arthropoda > Insecta > Hymenoptera > Formicidae > Dinoponera > Dinoponera quadriceps. Next base: position 38,695 of record NW_014556787.1, read on the forward strand.
ATTAACCCCTTAGCTTACAATGACATGTCAGAGACGTGATGTGCTGACCGGGACAAACATGAACAAGACATGTCAGAGACGTGGAGAGGCGGCCATGCCAAATGTAAACAAAACGTCTCAGAGACGTTCTAGAGCTAACCAGGCTACAAGCACGACATTCATTCAGTTTTCTTTGCCGCATTCGGAGCTGCAGACATAGTTCTATTTATTTAGAAATTAAAATGAAAATGTTATTATTAACGTATTATTCACTTTGCGACAATAAATCACTCTTGTTCAATAATCAAATGATCGTAATTATTTATCAAACATCTTGCAATGTAAAGTTAATTGTACCATACAGGTGTATATACAAATCATAGGACGTCTGCGATTTGTACAACTTAGAACGTTCAGCCAAGCCGTGAATGTCCCGACGCGTGACCGACCCTTGTTATGGTTTATGGCACGCACAGTTCGAAGTTAAATCGTAAGGCAAAGGGTTAATGGGTAAAGGTATTCTCTATAATGGGTCTTCGTAACATTCTCCTTAAATAGAAGGTAATAAGTGTATTAGATATCATATGATAAAAAGAATATCCTAATGTTCCCGAATATTCTAGAAAAATAACACAGGGGATATGGATAAAGAAATGTGGAATCTATATAAGTTAAAAAATTCGTTTGCTACGAGGTGAACGCGAAATTTTGAATATAGTAAATTATCTAAATGATATATCTCGAAGCTATTATATAGAAGTTATGCACAGAAGACAAAAAGTTTGAAATTTACAGGAGCAGTCCTGGTGTTACGTCCTGGAAATAGAACGCAACGACCGCAAACGCGAGTCCCAAACGTACCTGTATGCCGGCGGTGCAGAACAGAGACCGGAAGGGCCACTTTATTCTGACGCTAGCGTACGCAAAGTGGTTCTATTTTAGGTCCGGGTACTGAAACTCTTTACTTGAGATAGGAGCGCGAGCGGAATAATTGAGGAAATGGTGGTGAATGCACGATAGTAAGAATATTAAATAAAGTGGAAAAATTAAGCTGACAATTTCAACATTTATTATTTAACAAAAGGAGCAAAATCACAATATTAAATGAAAGACGAAATTACATTATTAAATAAAATGCGAAATTACAATATGTGATAACATATACGAGGATACAAAATTAATTCTGTGTTTGTGTTAACGGTGTGTGGTAACGGTGTGTGGTCACAAGTAGAATGTAAAGCGAGAGCGTCTTAAGGAGTTAAGGGTAGGTGGATCAGAAAGAGACGCTTGCCTCGAGAAGGTCGCTATGCGCTAACGTGAGGGCTTCAAGCTTGTCTTCTCCACGTAGGGTGTTCACTATGATATGGGAGGAAGGGAGTATTAAAAAACGAAGAAATTAAAGCTAATTGGGACAGGTATAAATGGTGCTAAGTACCTACTCGCTGGTTCTTAATGCGTTGATCTTTTCGAAATTCCGGACCTGGCTGTCGTCTCGTGACTCAGATCGTCTGAATAGGAGGTTGCACTCACAACGGTTAAAATGCAGTATTGAGTAATTCTGATATTCAGACTAATTACCGGAATATCGAGACGAATAATTTTAAAGTTATCCTGAGTTACGCAAAGCGAGTTTTCATAAAACAAGTGGCACTGGAGAGATCTCGATCAGGAAAACAAAGGCGATACCGTAACGGAAGCCGTAATAAAATACGATAATATGCAACAGAAGTCAAACGGGCAAAGAGTGAAAGAAGAATAACGAGCTCGCGGCAAGAAAGTGAGGCTTACATAGGGAAGATTTTTGGGGGTAGCGGATGACGATCGCCAATCAGAGGAGGTTGCGTAGAAAACGGATATGGAGGTTTGGAAAACGGATAGCCTGGAGAATTCCTAATATCATCAAAATGTCATAAACGATCTTCAGAACCTAATCCTAATCAAGGGGCCTGAGTCTGACTGACAATGTATGAAGACAGAAAAGGTGACAGACGGGTTGGTAAACACATGGTGCGTTTGGCGGCGAGCAGTCGTAATCTTTTCTTTCAATAGCGATTCTCCGAAGTCCGTCCGCTTTTCAAATATACCAGGTGTAGAAATATGAAACCGGAATTTCCCTATAAATGGTGCTAGCCATCAGTTTACGGACCGTAAGACCGCTTCTGCAGCGCAATCATCTCCCTCTAACTGCTGACGAAAATTTTCAACACACAACAACTCAAGTTCCATACACCGGTATATTTTTCTATAACCTTAACCATGTTAAGTTTTGTGCCTACAAACTACGATTGGCGGACAGCATTGATTTTTTGTTATCATTTGAAGAAAACTGCTGCAGAATCGCATCGAATGCTTGTCGAAGCTTACGGTGCTCTTGGTAAAACACAGTGTTTCGAGTGGTTCAAAAACTTAAAAAGTGGTGATTTTGACGTGAGAAACGAAGAGCGTAGGAAACCACAGAAAAAGTTCGCAGACAACGAATTGCAAGCCTTATTGGATGAAGATGATACTTAAACTCAACAAGAACTCGCGGATGAATTGAATGTGACGCAGAAAGCTGTCTCAATTCGTTTGAAAGCCATGGCAAAGATTCAGAAAGTGGGAAAATGGGTTTCGCATGAACTGAATGAAAGACAGCAAGAAAATCGAAAAACCACTTGTGAAATGCTGCTCNTATCATGACAGGTGATGAAAAATGGATATATTTTGAGAATCCTAAGCGTCAGAAATCATGGGTGAATCCAGGCGAACCATCGACATCCATTGCAATCGCTTTGGAAAGAAGACAATGCTCTGTGTTTGGTGGGATCAGAAGGGTGTAATCTATTATGAGCTATAACCTGGTGAAACCGTTAACACTGATCGCTACCAACAGCAAATGATCGACTTAAATCGAGTATTGCGTGAATAACCGGAATATGGAAAAAAGCAACACAAAGTCATTTTGCTCCATGATAATGCCGCATCACCCACAGCAAAACGGGTCAGGGAAAAGATCGAGGCGTTCAGTTGGGAAATACTAACGCATGTGGCTTATTCTCCAGACATAGCTCCGTCCGATTATCATCTATTCGCATCAATCGGACACGCTCTCGCTGAACAACGCTTCAATTCGTGTGAAAATGTACGAAAATGGCTCGATAGCTGGTTCGCTTCAAAAGAAGAAATGTTTCTTTTTGGCGTGGCATTCATAAACTGCCGGAGAGGTTGGAAAAATGTATAAATAGCAATAGACATTATTTTGAATAAAATATTTTTTATCATTTTCAAACAACAGACGTGTAATTTTTACAAAAATATTCCGGTTTCATACTTCTACACCTGGTGTACGAGGTCTGGCTAGTAAATAACGAGACTGCGCGCGCAGAAGTCGTCCAAGAGGGGAAGGGGGGGAAACGAATGCAGCGTTGGATAGGTGGTAGTGTCTACTATTCCAGTACGAAAACTCGTTTTTGTCGCTGTAGTAGTATTTTTTCTATATAGGTTAAAAACGAACGGGTTTTTTTCTCGTGCCGGTAACAATGTGTGATGAAAAACACGAGCAACGGATCAATGTGAAATTGTTCGTTAAATAAAAAAGAACTCCGACTGAGTGCTATAATTTGTTGTAAGAGGCCTATTGTGAGAATTCTCTAACTCGTGCACGTGTTTTCAAATGATATAAACGGTTTCCTGAAGGCCGAGAGAGCACCGAAAATGACCAACGTTCAGGTCGACCTTTCTCTGTTTCAACTCCGCAAACAGTATCCAAAATCAAAGAAATTTTGCCCGGAGATCGTTGTATGAGCATTACGATGTTTGCTGAGACTGTAAACGCCTATAAAGAAACTGTCAGAAAAATTTTGCCGGAGTTGTGGAAAAACAAGCCGTGGATCTTGCACCAGGACAATGCACCTGCCCATAACGCGCTGTCTGTGAAGCGTTATTTAACCGCTAGAAGCACTCCAGTGCTCGAACACGCGCCGTACTCGCCTGATTTAGCATCCTGTGACTTTTTCCTGTTTCCAAAGATCAAGTCTGTCTTAAAAGGAACCCGGTTCGAGTCGANCAAAATCGGCGTAGCTTCTAAATACACTTACAAAAGAAGACTTCCAGCATTGCTTTGACCAATGGAAAAAACGAATGGAACGGTGTGTGGCGAGAGGAGGGGAATACATTGAAGGGGAGCATTCGATTGTAGAATAATTTTTAAAATAAAACTTTTTTTCATAAGCAGTGTCGTTATTTAATTGCCAGACCTCGTATACATAAGTCAAAAGGAGTTCGTTGTTCTTGGCGTACCCAGGATGTAGCGAAACTACGTGCATTACGTGAAGGTGGAGAAGTTGACAGACGCGTTGGGAAACAGCTGGCGCGTTTAACGGTGGCTATTGTAATCTTATTCCTTTTTCGATAGTGCTTCCCCGAAATCGGTCCGCTGCCCAAATATATTGTTACGCCCGTGTCTTGATGCTTTTAGCGCCCTGAACATACAGCTGATTCTCTTGGCAACGAGTAGTAAACAACAGATGATCAGCGTTGACCGATAAACAACGGGTTAGAGAGATTCTCTTTGGGGCGGTTGACTCGTCGTGACGTGCGCGACGGTCTTTAACAAAAGAGAGAGCTTGAGCCTGCGAGTTACGTGTGCTTCCTTGTAAATAGTAAATATAGTTGAAGTTGTTTTCTTTTAACGCTTGTAACAATGCATCCCCCCGGCGAGCACCACGACCGACCGACCATCCGTCGGCCGTCAAACGGCGCATAACGACACACGCGCAAGACACGCGACCGACACTTGCTTACGTAGACAACAACGTTTGTTGTGTTGTCAAGCACGTGTCGGTAAAAACGGCGGAAAAGCGGTATAAAAGACCGCACCGCCGTACTATCAGGACCAGACTCCGCCGGAGTCAGCCGAGATCGCAAGATCAGAAACTGCTCCGGATCCCATCCTCAGGTCGAGGGACCGCGACGGTGCGTACGCCGTTGCTGTTGTGAGTTCGCAGCCGACTCGACAATCCTGTCATCCGGAAAGTCCGAGGTTGTGTGTACGCGGTCTCTCCCGTGGAAGTTGCGGGCACCGGATTCACAAGAACATCCATTTCGGGACGGTGTGTTCGCCGTCTCCACCGGGAGCTCCCGGCCCTCTTGCCCGCGGCAGACCTGGGGATCGGCACGAGTTGAGGTGGTGTGTTCGCCGCTTCTGTGGAGTGTTCTCCATCTCGGCCCCTCCACTCTAGCCGTTGGGCTCTGCGTCTTCGGGGTATGCGAACGTCCCGGAATTTCGTTCCGCGTACCGCGCCGCGTACATAGAGAACACGCGTGTCTCTCCGCCGCACTTTACCGGAGGTACCACGATCGCACCGCGAACCGCGAGCCGACCGCCGCCGGCTGCACGTCGGCTAGGCTCGCCCGGCCGACTACACCGTTCCTGTAAGTAGGCGCGACACCGCGTGCCCTCCGCTCCGGGAGGCGACCGACCCGGGCACTCCGCGTGCAGCAACCACCGTACCGAGAACCGCGAACCGCGTACCGCGACGCCGAGTCAAGCAGGTGCATTCCGCCGTTGCACTCCGATGCGAGACCGTCGAATTTAAACACCATGGACGACAACATCTCACGCCGAAACGTTAATACCGCGNGCGACAACATCACACGCCGAAACATCAATGCCGCGCCCGCTTTCCGCTAACGCCGCGGAATCCTCGCAGTGAGCAACACAGCAGCTCTAGATTCGTTCCGGGAATACCGATTCTTCGAAGCACCGAGCGAACCGTCAATACACGACCGCAAGATAAACACGGGATTCCGTCACCGGCACTGTCACCACAATATTTACCGTTAAAAGGCGAAGAGCAAGCACGGCTTGTCACTATTATAATTTATACCAAATATCTTGGTATATACGGAAGAATAAACGCCTATTATCCAATCTTCGCTCGCTCATTTTATTTGCTCACTCACTCACACACACACACACACACACACACACACACACACACACACACACACACACACACACCATCACACAAGGACACCTGGAGATCCGGCGAGCTACGCCAGGGTCACCGACACCGAAACACGGTCAATCGTCGACAACGGAAACGACCACCCCGCCGGCCGGGGCGGGACGAACGTCCACCGACCGATGGGGTCCGGCTCACACGTTGTCTTGTTTTATTTCCCCGCGCGAGCGTAACAATATATATAAAAAGGAGTTCGTCGTCCCGGGGTACCTAGGACGTAACACTGGTAAATGTTAAGAAATCTTGTGCCATCTCCGATGAGCTTAACCTTGACATACTAGTATGTTACTATAGATACGGTCCTGAATAACAATCAACAGTTTTATTCGTCCTTGATTGTTCATTAAAAAAATAGTAATAAATGAAATTTAAAATTCCTACACGTATTTACTGTAGGAGACCCTCTTCCAGCGATTTTGCTGTTCGCATATATAATAGAGATCACTCTCCTGAGTAACTTTCCGAAGGTTTTACACGTCGCTCTGTTCATATAGTAGATCATTCAATTCAGACTATCGACAGCCCGCCCATGTATAAACAAAATTTCTAATTGAGAGTCCAGTGAAAAAACTCTAAGCACCGGTCGATGTGGGTAGATACGTGTAATGTATTTCCATAGTTTTGTTAATGTCTTTTAATGAGCAGTCTTTTTAATGAACAGGTTACTTAGGAAAGTGATCTCTACTATATATGTGAAGATCAAAGTCACTGGAGGTGGGTCTCCTGTAGTATGCGATTGATTAATTTAATATCAAATTTTCTAATTAATGTGCAGTGGAAAGTCTTTGAACACCGTTCAATGTGGATAGATGTGTGTATTTCCGTTGTTTTGTTAATATCTTTTTAATGAACAGTCAGTGACGGGTAAAACCTTTCTATTGTGTCACCGTAATTTTGTCCACTTTGTTTGTGGGACTTCTTCGCTCCCGCATTAGCGCGGCAGCTGACCTACTTCGGCTAGCTTAATTTTTATTTTTCTAATAGCGAGTCGAATCCCTCGCTATCTCGCGGTAGAGCGTCGTGGTTCTTATACGTTCTTCCTCGATCCTAGCGAACACGTCGGGGAGTAGTTGGAAGAGATAATCATTCTGAAACAGTGTTAATATTTAAATACTAACGCTTTAATTGAGCTATTATTTTTACGTGTTACAAAAAAAACCGATATCCCGGGGAGATCCCGTACACAATTAAAGAGAGATCCCGTACACAATTAAAGAGAGCTACCTCTCGCCCGCGATGTTCCGCGAGATGCTTTAGGCGGCGGATCTAAGCCGCTGGACGGCAGATATAATAAGCTCGCCGCTTTATAAACGAAAAGCTTTCTTGCCCGGCGTCGTTAAGCGGATCTCGTAGAGTTTTTCGTGGGGTGCCAACCGGGTCTTTCCCTACAGTGATTACTGCTTGTGGCCGATCCTGTTTTTTTCAACTTAGCTCACTCGTCAGAAACAGTTTTCTACAAGCAACTTTACTACTCAATAATACTATTCAATATTAAAATTTACTGCTCAATAATACGGCGCGTGAGATGCTACTTGCGTTACCGACATTTACTCTACGAAGACTGTGCGACCGGCGAATGGAGAAGGCAACCGAGACTCGCGCCTGAGTCTCCCGGATTGGTACGGTCTCGAGTCTCTCTCGAGCACGGCCTTTGTCGCCCTGCGACGTGGTCTTCAACTCTCGTACGTCCGTGCGTCCTACCTTCCGGCCGCCACGGATCTTCCAACGAGTTCAATTTCTCGGTGTACTCCTCTCGCGGTTGCTGCCAAGACGCCACAGCAACCGACTCGGAATTCTTCTGCAACTCTACTTATTGTGCCCGCGGCTGTAGATAATTCTCGCTCACTCGCTCGCCACCAGAAGCTCGCATCTCCTCTTCTGTATCTCGTCCCTCTACGGGCAGCTTTGCTCGCTCGCTATTGCGCTGGGACGTCTAGCTTTCTCGCCGTCGGGCCGGGGCTCGTCACTCAGCGCAGGAGGCAGCCGTCGCAATGACCTGTCGCGCCGATCGGTGCGGCATCCGATTGGTTCTCCTGGCTAAATCACACGTGTTAAGGATGGTCGCGGGAGCCTCACTCCAATGTTGTTACCTCAACGCTTGCTTTTGTTTTCTCCCCGGGACGACCTTTGGCAACTATTGTGTTCGCAGTAGTTCATAAGAATTCCCGGGCGCGCTTTCCACGGGATCCTCCCCTGCCTGCTCTGCGATCGTGTCGCGGAGCCTTACGCCTTTCCTAGCACAAGGTGGCCATCCTGCTATCTGTCGCCAGCCGTCTGTTCGGGAAAAGGTCTCCTCTCGTCCTTCCACGAGTCGCTCTAGCCGCCCCTTCAGCATCTTTGTCCTCTTTTGCCTTTGGCGCATCCCAGCAACTCCGATTAATTTACGTCTTCTTTGGTCCGGTGTTCAGGCTTATTGAGGATAATTTTACGCTCAAAAAAGAAGATATAAATACCCGCGGGTCGCGTCTTATGCACAAAACGGCTCACGAAATAAAATCAATTTCCTCGATCGCCTTTTCTTACAAGAAGGCGAGTTCCCGGCTTATCCTTAGCCAGGCCACAGGTCTGAGTGACGAGCAAAATGATGAAGGAAATTCCTATCTATATTGAAAAGAAGAATGAAGAAAAATAATTCTTCATCAGTTACAAAAAAAGAAGGAGACGTGCATAAAGTCCAAAGATACTTTTCGAAATGTTACAATGCAAATACAAATCTATTCGGATGCAAGACAGCCAGAAATTTCACAAGAAATTCGTCACATTTTGTAATACATATAAAGCCAATCCACATTGTTGCTTAAAGTGTTTTAATAAATTTCATTGAAATTACTGTATTAACTTTTTAACTTTGATACTGTCAATCCCCAAGGACCAACGCCGCGCTCAACGTGTTAAGCGCGCTCGCCCGCCCGCCCGAGCTGCCGTGTTTATAGAAAGCTGGTACCAATGGGCTTGACCTTAACATATGTTATCAAAGATATGGTCCTGAATAACAATTGTGACGATGCAAAATAATATTCAGACAATATTTGAAACAAAAAAAATATAAATAAGGAATAGAAATATTTAAATTGTGTTGTGGTTATGGATACACATATAATTGTTGTGTCTACATCGGAAAAACTCTTGACAAGGAAAATACAACACCGTCAATGATGTGTATCCATAACCACAACACAATTTAAATATTTCTATTCCTTATTTATATTTTTTTTTGTTTCAAATATTGTCTGAATATTATTCGCCCGCGGAATGGGATAAGTGACTCGTCAATGCACAGCACCTCGGGTGGATCATAATATTTAAAAAAATTTTTATTCAGTTTTTCTAAGATAAATTGAACTTTTGATATATGATCAGATGCGTCAACTACTCTATTATTTGCGAAATATAACATTTTCATGAGAATTTCAAATCGATCTCTACTTATTAATTTCTGCGGGAATGTTTGAGCAAACAATGGATCCTGAGACCAATATAATAAGGATGGAAGCTTCAGCAGTCCCATCCATAATATTAGTCAAAATAAACGTTTTATCTCATTTTTGTTTGTTGGGATACATTTAGCTAAACATTTAGAGGCGATTCTTGATTGTGCAGCATAAAGATTTGTTTGCTCATTCGCGTGTTCAAAAATTTCGTCGGTGATAAAAAGTGCATAAAAATCTTCCACTTTTTTACAATTCCGCATTTTCCCATTAGTTTTTTGGACATTGTAAGCACTCGGAGGTGGCACCAGTTTTCTTAACATTTACCGAAATCCTAACCATTCTATGGACGCTATAATTATTACGCTGATTCATTCTGTGATTACGCGTTTTTACTTCATATCAACGCAGAAAACACGTTGGCTAAGAAAATATAATCGATTCGCTCGAATTTTATATGTGGATTCATGAAATATTCTCATTGAACATATCATACCCAGGCAGTCCAAAGGCATGACGAATATTTCGGAAGTTAAGAATGGTCGGGCGATTAATTGCGGAGATGACGAGACGGTTTGAAAATAAACAAATTTATTAAGAAAATCTTAATGTTTACTTCTTATACTGGTGGGAATCTTGTCCCTAAACTGCTCTGCTTAAGGTTACGATATGGCACAAGGTAGCGGTTACACGAGAGACGCGACACCGCGAGGTGTGATAACAGAGTGAAGACAAACCATTGCTTAGGGTTGGCGTCGATTTTACATAGTAATAAATTACTTTTGTGAGGGGAAATGTCTTTAGTAATAATAGTGTGGATACGTATTGTCTTGACCAGTGTAGCGGAATGTGCAACGCGGTGCTTTCTTGTGTAAAACGATGCCTTTCGTAGTGCTGTCAAAGCGTTCTTAATGGCGCTTCGACAGCTAAGATGAATGAAGTAATGCACGGTTATAACAAACAGATGATGATACACGTACGAATGCTGGAAAGAATGTTCTAGAAGAATGACACAAGGAATAGGAGAGTAGGAGAGATAAAGAAATGTGGAGTCTTTTTAAAATATGAAGTTCAATTTATTCGGGTAAAGAGTGAAATGCTTAGTCATTTGCTAACATATTGTACAAAGATTTTATTAGAAATAATTTTAACCATACAGTCATCTCTTACGTCCTGCGTACCTCCGGAATAATGAAATTTGTCTCTTCTTTTTGCTCATTTCTTACAAACTCATGTTCTCCCACATTAGGAATCAGACGCATTTGGCCCAGCGGCACACTGTAATAAAACTGTAATATGACTAAGAATATAGCCTAAGAGACCAACCGAATGTGGAAAAACGTTAATTTGTCATAAAACAAAGACCCAAAATTTGCTCATAAAATCTCGATAACGCACCACCAGATACGTCTGTTGTTTGCCAAAACGTCCGTCTGCAAATAATATAAAAGAAAATTCCGCGACTAGCTATCATTGCGCCATAGAAATGAAAAGATCATACGACCCTAGAAAAATAAACTGTCCAACGTCCTAACTTCCACTTATATACTGACACAACTCATTCTTGCCTCCACATCTGAATCACATCAGATTTTTCTCTTTTCTCATCCGAAAAATGCGCGAAAACGTAGAGATCTCCACTTACCCTCATGTTTTGCGTGCTCTTTTATGATTTGCCAGAATTCCAAGGACCACGTCCAATCTTCATCCGCATTTCCTGCCAAAGAAGAATAAGTTTCCAAAAAAACATAGGACTGGTCAATTTCTGTCACATACATCTTAAGAGTTGTTATCACCTTTTCTAGTAAACCCTATTGGGAAACCTCCTTACCTCCCAAATTTCCTTTCCACAAAAAATAATCTGATTGGCAATCGACAACTTCCACTCATAAAGTCTTTCTATGAAAACACTACTCTCTTGCCGGATTGCCGAGACACTTCGGACTAACTCACTGTATCCGGCAGAATCACTCTCGTGATAAATAGAACAATCTATTTCGCAATTTCCGCGGTATTTTCTTAGCAGACTTTGATAATTATTAAATCTCTCAGCTCGACACTTCGGCATAGTGCTTCGATACAACCGTCGCGATTGCATCTGCCATCCAGCCAATTCGTCCATAAGTTGTGCTATGAAACGATAACTCGAGTTAGCCCTTGCTCCTGGGGATCTCAAAAATCCAATATACTTCGATCAACGAGTAAGTATAAAACGCAATTAACATTTATTCTACTCTACCTCCTATCTTTTCTTTTATTAACTTCCCTCACTACCACAATGCACATTCGTGGAGAGGACAGGCTGCTAAGGATCTCCGCGAGGCTAGCGAAGATACCCCAGCAGAATATCTTAGGTGTATTTACAGAATTATTATCGTCGCCGAAGAATATACCTTCACCGACACACCGTTCCCCTCTAGCCCCTTCTTACTTCCACGACCCTCTCCCTTTTACTCCTTGCCCGCCAATACCCTCAACTTCGACACTTAATTCTCCCTATTGTTTACCCCTTATTGCTCACTCCACGGTCTCCGTGGAACACACTTCCCTCTTCCTCCGGACCACCGTAATACCTCAGTCCACCTTCCCGTTCCCCGTCATCTGGGCTACGCACCCCAAATTCGTCTCCAGCTCCATCCGACTCTTCCACTCCTTTATCAGACTCTCCTACTCATAACTCATTAACTTCCACTTAAAATCTCACACGCACACTTACACATCAAACACACTCACTTACTCATCTAGGTATACTTCATTATTAACTTCGTATTCATTCATTTTTTTATTTTATAACTTACGTCGTTAACCTGTTGTTATTTCAAAAATCTTCGAGATTGTTAGCCAATTTATAATCAATATAATTTTAAAAGCTTTGCGCATTCACCACTCTTTCCTTAATTATTTCACTCGCGGTCCCAACCTAGGTAAAGGATTTCAGTACCTTGACCTAAATTAGGACTACCCTGCGTACGTATGCGTCGGAATAAAGTGACCCTCCCTGTCTCTGACCTGCATTGCCGACATACAAGTACTTTGAGTACTTGCGTTTGCGAGTGCGGTTAATGCGTTCTCTTCCTGGACGTAACACATTTGATCGTTTCGCTCATAATTCGTAGTAATAATTGGAGAAATTGTTAAAGACTATAACCGCGGCACAAATAGTAAAGAAAAACGCAACAATAGTGGCCGAAGGTTTGCAAAGTGAACCCCTGTAGATGAGTACTGTTCCAACGATAGGAGACGGAATTTCTCCTAAGTTGATGGAGGAAGCGTGCGTCCCATGGTGGCATGTCGTAGCTGTCAAAGGATGTTCCCACTCCATCTCGATTGAGGTGAAAGGCGACCCAGTGCTGTCCCGGCCGGTCATGATTGTCCGTGTTGGCGACTAGGCCAGTCAATCTTGTCCACACTCTCGGTAGTCTGTCGGCCAAGTAAACACCAGTATACCTAATGTCGAGATAATGCAGATTGTGTTGAATTTCGAGCGAATTTATTGGTAAGGCACTTATGGTTTACCTTTAGTATCTTAACGTTAATCTAACCGTTAACGTGTTCCCACATATTGTTGATATGACGGAGTGTTTAGGCTTTACATTATGTTTATCAGGAGTTAGTGAAGTAGTACTATCTAATCCTATGTCATCATTTTCTTTTTTTATCGATTCCTGATCCACAAATGATTCGAAATTTGCTTTACTCTGTTTCTTCAAGCAATCCTCCACCCGCGGTCAATGAGTTTTGATGGAGGAACTTTCCCAGTCACTATCGTCGTCCGATTTTTCGTCGGAGTTGTTGTCGTCGTCAATTTAATGAGACAAACACAGGCTCACCTTGTTCTTCTCTTCGAAGTCACAGCTTTAGTTTCGTGTGATGAACCAATATTTTAATTTATACACGTTGCGTATCACACACTGAAATTCTCTGTACGTTTTAAAAGAGTGAAACGTGCAACCCACAGCGTGATCGGAGGAAAGAAGATGATTAACCCTCTTCGTCCTAAACCGGAGTACAGATCGGGGTAGCGGGCAGACGATAACTGCTATTCCATACGTTTTTGCTGCTTTTAAAGTGCTTTTTTCACATATAAAATTGATATATTGGTTGTTAAGTTACAACAACATATGTCAAATATGAAAATTTTTTAATAGATATCAAAATTATCCAGCATCCTATTAATAAATCATCTCATAAATAAATCATCCCATTAATAAATCATCTTTAAGGCCTAGGCTTCAAAGTGTTAAACAAAGGAGAAATTCTTTCCAGATTATATATGTTTCGCGCTCATACGCTTTGCAAGTAGCGAGCTTTTTCAGTTCTCCTAGTGCAGACGGTGGTCGCTTGCATCATCAATTCATGCAAATGCAAGACGAAATATTTTGAAATATTTTCTCCGTCAAACCACTCTATTCCGTAATAATAGCATGAAAGCCAATTATTCAGTCGTCTACATTTTTCGTTCAGTTTTTCAAACAGATTTGTTTGTAACAAGATCCAATGTCTGACGTTTGCGCCGTTAAGTGTTATAACGTTTACTTCCTTGATCCTCGCTAACACGGAAAAATTGCACATCGACGATCACATTCAAATTCCTCCTCCTGACCAAATTACATTGTACAGGTTTTAAAGTAGACTGAAATCTTCTTCAACGAACACGCGAGTTTTCTCATATATTTTTTACTCGAAGAAACGATGACGTCGACTATACGGGTGGGAGTGGTTTTTTTAGCCGGAATAATCGACAACAATTTGACGCGATGAGTCGATTTCTAATACCTTATCGAACTTAGCGTAAATGATACAGTTGATTGTCTTGTCAAGTGGTTTTCTAAATCGCATCTCTCTAAACGACTCGGCTAGTCACTATTGATGTCGATCAAATCATGGTTTTATTCGATTCCAACCGGTTTTTGACGACTGAAGAGATTGGATATAACCTCAACATTGACCAATCAACTGTTTCGAGATTTACGAAACAGAAGACATTTACGGAAGCATGGGATGGTAAACGAACTTAATTTTTGTGTGCGTATGAAATGAGTGAAAAGATTAATAAACCGATTTTCAATTTGCAATTAGCTGCTCAAACGCCATCAAAAGAAACCATTTTTAAAGCGGATCATCACTGGCAATATGACAAGAACCCCGCCGGTCGGTAACCTTCGGTAGCTGCTTGGACAGCCTCCGGCAGGTAGGGTGGTCGTGCGATGTTCGCTCGACCGTGCTCGGTACTTCGCTGTGTTTTTGCTGGGCCGCGACCCAATAATCCCGGCGTAGCTTGCCGGATTTCCAGGCGTTCTTTAGTGCGAGTGAGTCTGTGTATGTATAAGCGAGTGAGTCAAGATGCAGATGTAGGTAATAGCTATTTATTTAATATTCCACGTTGTTACAATTTTAGTAACATCGGGCCGTGCTTTAAATCTATCTACTTGGATGTCAACATTATGACGATAGATCCAAACACGTTGTCCCGTATTGCGCGGTATTGTGTTTTGACAGTCTTAGTCGGCGTTTAGAGTATCGAGGTTCGTGGAATAACAAGTATCTCTTGTAAAGACACACGATGCTCGGTACGTGATGCACGCGGTACAGCGGAGAAAGGGCGCGGTGTGATAGTTCCGGCGTGTTTATAACTAAGGTTCGCGTGTCGCTACAGTGCTTTAAAATCTGGCGGTTCGCGGCGGTGTGCATACAACGGGATGCACTCGCGGGTCGCGGTATTATGGTACGCAGTGTGTTGCTGCACGCAAGATACTTGCGTTGGTTCAGCCCCGGGGCGGAGGACACGCGGTATCGGTGGGCTCGGCCGGGCGGGCCTAGCTGGCGTACAGCCGGAAACGGTGCGGTATTGTTCGCGGCGGTCGATGCTTTTGTGACACCTCCGGTGAGATGCAGTTCGGAGTTCGGTCAGCGTTTCGTCTGTCCGTCGTGCGGCGCGAAAGTCCGGGACGTTCGCCTGCCCTGGAGACGCAATTCCCAATGACGGGAGTGGAGCAGACGTAGTCGAAAACTATCGACGGAGACGGCAAACGCACCACCTCTACTCTTCCCAATCCCCAGGTCCGCGCTACGAGCGAGAAGGCCGGGAACTCCCGGTGGAGACGGCGAACTTACCGTCCTGGAAAGGTGTTTAGAGTCCAGCGCCCGCGACTTCCGCGGGCGAGACAGCGTTCACACTACCTCGGACTTGTCGGAAAGAAAAGATGTCGAGTGCGGCTGCGAACACACAGCTATGACGGCGCATACACCGTCGCGGTTCCTTGACTTGAGGATCGGGATCCAGAACAGCTTACGATTTTTCTATTCGACTAACTCCGGTGGACTCGGCCTTTTGTCATAGTGGAGCGGCCTCTCATACCGCTTCCGCTGCGTTTTCCGGCACGCCGTTGTTTACAACATTAGTTTCTTGTTACGTGTGCGCACACGTGTTTCACGTGTGTGTCGCGTATTGAGATATTTGAGCGGCGCAATGCGACGCGCAGAGTGGCAGGCCAACGGATGATCAGTCGGCCGTGGTGTTCGCTGGGGGGATGCATCGTTACAGCAATGAAAAGTGGATTGTTTACAACAATGCCACTTGAAAAAATCATGGTCGAAATACGGGGAGGCTGCTCAAAGGTCGCAAAGAATGGATTACACCCAGAAATTTTCATACTCAGTATCTGGTGGGATTGGAAAGGAATTGTCTATTACGAGCTGCTGTCACACAACAAAACGATTGATTCGACCAAGTATTGCTCACAACTGGCCAGATTAGAACGAACAATCGATCAGAAGCGGCCCGAATTTGCAAATAGGAAGGGCGTTGTGTTTCACCAGGATAATGCTAGACCACATGTTTCTCTGATGACTAGGCAAAAGTTATTGCAGCTTGGGTGGGATGTTTTAGTGTACCCACTGTATAGTCCGAACCTTGCATCTTCAGACTATTACTTGTTCCGGGCGCTACAAAACGAATTTAATAATCCAAAACCTTCAGTTCACTGGACGTCCACAAAAATCATTTGGATGACATTCTTGCCCAAAAATCTCAGCACTTCTGTGGAAAAAGGATAATGAAGCTGGTGGAGAGAGAACAGAAAATTATTGAACAGAATAGAAACTTTTTTAAATGATTAAAATCGCTTTTTTTGTTAAATATTTTGTGTTCGTAATTTACTCGATTTTTGCTACGGAATTATACATAAACACAACAATTTAAACAATAATTTTTGAAATTGAATCGATTTAATTTTCTATCACCATTGAACGCTTTATTATCAACAAAGCCAGTGACTATACGTTTAGATAACTGACCGAGTATGATATTATCCAACGACTCATCCACGCTGTGAAACGTAAATATCTTAACCTCGACTCTCGTAAAAGAGTATTTTGCAATGGTTCTGGACAGTATTTTCGCATGCGCCAGTAATATTCCGGGGTTTACTCTAGCTCTTCTGACGAGCAACGTCGCGTCTACAATACGAATTTCCGAAATAGTATTTGCTTCAATGAGAGAGAAGGAATCTTTCAAACGAACGAGTCTTACTCGTACTTCAACGACGATCAAGAATTTTTCTGGATTGAGCACATCGCAATGAAGATGCCAGATGAGATTAAGCGTACATCCTCTTTGTACAAAAGCGTTTCGCCAATTTAACCCGTGGTTGTTGGGCTGCGCTCCAGGCATTGAGTCCATATATCCGGCTGTATCTGCGTATCTTAGACACGACGTTAATTGTGAGTTTTTTGCCGGTGAAACATAATTTAATTTAATTAGGCTCCTATCTACGCACGGTAAACGTTGTCTGGCGGAGAAACAAGTTTTTGATTAAAATATACATTGATCTGATTAAACATCGAATGTAACAAATGATTCATTGAGCCTATTTGCTCGGTGGGTGCGGCGACGACACCGGCCACCGTTGGTATTTCTACTCGTATGCGAAGCAACAACAAAGTGTGAGTGAAGCCTATCTATTCTTCTCCGTGACCCAGTATTCAATAGGGCATCGTCCGAGAGAAAGAACACAGGCTTGTAATAGATCCATTGCGATCTTTCGGTGCTGGTTTGCGTAGATAGTAGAGAAAAGATATCAAGTTCGCATTTTAAACACTCGCTGAAATGAATATGAAGACATGATGTTGGTTTTCGACGATTATGAGAAAATATCCTATACAGTATATATTATGGTAACTCCGCAATGATGATATAGCTCTTACGTTTTACTACTCTACCGCTCTCGCACTGTCCGCTTTTCTTTCTTCTTCTTTGATGCCTTCTTATTCAATTTTCTCGCGCTTCTCCCACGCACTTTATATTTCCGGGGTTTACAAACACTCTTATCAAGCAAACATTTATGCACTACGTGGTAGCCGGTGAGACCTCCAAGAGGAAACTGAGCTTTCTTGAGTTTTGCGGACGATTTACATTTAAAACCTTCAATCAGTTTACGTTCTTTTCTTCAGCCTTCCTCTAGAGATTTGCGCCCGATTCCTTGATATGTGATTTGACCGCCTCTTCTAACGGGGGTGTTATCATCAACGTTTTAAATTATATTAATTCCTGCGCATAAAGCTTCCTTACCCATAGTACGTACGTACGTACGTATGTACATACACCGCTAACCAATTAAAAAAACCAGCGTCTAAAAAATCTCCCGAAAAAGCAACCGATGCCATGTCCTCGTTGATGCGGAGATCCTACGAAAACTCAAGGAATTCCCCACCACGCCGCCCGCCTGAGATTCGTAATATTCTAAATAATGCGATATCATGTAATAGACGATGAATAATTTCTCTTTAATCATAACGTCTAAACTGCAATGTCACTGTCAGCGTCCCGAATTCGAATGAAATTCTCTCCACGAAGTGATCTCTTATATCTATTTCCATCGTGCGAAAACACTTTACGCGCAGAGAGATGTAATTAGACGGTGAAAAATGCTTCACAACTTTATAACAAAATGTATATTTAATTGTAAAATGGTTTTTAAATGTTTATTTATATTTACCGTTCACATATTCAAGCGGTACCATACGAAAAAGAGGAGTTTGTACATCTTCTGTTACATAAGGCTCGCAAATGTAACAATAAACGAAAAGTTTATCCAGGACTCCACGTGCCAAGCTAGTCAGTTTGTCGCCGTCGACTATCCGTGTTGTCGAATGTATTCTGTAAAATTGTTCGGAAGCGATTTGCTCACGACTCGATAAAGAATCGGAATTGGGACATTGTAATGTAATTTCGATATTCTAAACATCAGGGTACACATGTTTTTCACGTATTTTGTTTATCGAAGCCGAGTACACGTGACAGTTTGTTAGAGAATTTTAGATAATATACTCAATCGCACATAACACTATTACACTTGATAAGTGTGAGTACTTTACCACAGCGTATCGGATTTAACTGCACTTCGAAATCTAAATGAATTCTTTTGAATGCGTTACGTGCAGCTTGTATCAAATCTAGCAGATTGTCATTAGCACCTTGAGTTATGTAAGCAACACCGACTTTTATCGCTTTCTTCCTACTTTTTACTCTGGTGCCCGGAAACACGACTTTTTCCAGAGCGAATGTGTAAAAAACTGTAGGGAAACTGAATTTCGGTAAGGGCGACCTTCCATTGCCCATGTAGATTCATTTGTTGTGGTAATTCCGTAGTAAGCGCCGTAGTTGTATTTTTCAGAACGTAGCGGATACTACTGTTGCTCGGAAAAATCACGAGAATTTTTTCACTCATCTAGGTCGGAAGATATTTCAGACTAGAAACAGGAATCCAAGATTCGAATTTACTAGGATATCCTAGCCAGCTGATTAACATTTCTTTCTTGCCTCAACGTCCTCTACTTTTTACTACTTTGTCAATGATAAACTCTTCCTGTTGCAAGTCTTTGTCCACTCGGACTAGTTCTCGTTCGTAGAATATATCGTCTATGACTTCACCAGCTAGATTGCTTAATTCGTACACACGGGGATATCGGCACTAAAGAACGCGATAAATGAGGATTAATTCCAAGACCCAATTTGCTTCGTATCCATTCTCGAAGGTACTTTTCGACCTACTGACGCGCACTAGATTGCCCATACAATATTTAGCTCCCTGATTACGATTTTTTTTTCGCAAACAACGGACGTGAGATAGCGACGTTTTTTGTTTTCACGAGCAATGGCTGCGTTTTCCAAAATGACACAAACCGGTTACATCTTGATGCCTGAATGACGAGTGTCATTATTGACGAGTACGAAGTCCTGCAAAACATCGAAATAACAGTGTGTATTTTTATGCGTGAAATAACGTCAACTGCGGTTTTTGAGTGTTCTGTTAAAGCGTTTGACTACGGCTACTTTGACATCAGGAGTTCGCACGGTGCAAAAACGAATGCCCTCCTTCAAAAAATTTTGAAGCGGATATCCGACAATTCTTTATCTATGTCGGTCTGCAGACACATCAGAATTTGATTGCCGTTTCTCGAAAAATCGGAGCATTGGAAAGCATCCGTCACGCAAGAGCCTGATCTTATCATCAAGATCTTATTACATAGAAGTTCAACCCAGACGAATTTGCTGAACCCATCGATAATCATCAGCAAGTAACGATAATCATTGTTGTAATTTTTGTGTTTGCAAAGTTCGATTAAATCAGCTTCCTACAGACCGTCGATTTTCGCGACGTTGTAATGCAAACGCGGGAATTTACGTCGTATCGGTCTGTGCAACGTGTACGCATCTTGCTTTTGGAGCTATTGAAAAATTTCATAACGAACAGAATTCGATTCTATGGCTCGCGAAAGATTTTCCATAGCCGAACACCCGGCATAGTGCGCGGGATAATAGTGAAATTTGGCGAGTGTCGTTATTGCACCGGGTTCCAATTGATCAGATGTCTTTTACTCGAAAATTTAGGTACATTATCCCTCACGCATGTTCTATATTCGTTTTTGTTTAAGATTATAAATACCGTTTGTCTACCGAGGTCCTCGTGATCCTCTATAAAAATGGCTCGCCAACTTTTCTTTTGGGTAACCATCTATCCACTAAAAGACGTAGAGTGCTGATGCTTTTCGGAGGTGTTACAATAAGTTTCGGGGAACCTTCATCTCTTTCTTCTTCTTCTTCTACTACTGTGAATGGCTATTAGCGCAATTCAGAATTTCCCACAAAGTCGCAAGATGTGTCTACATCGTGCAATAGCTGGGCAAAGCGGAGCCTTCTCACCACCTGGTTTTTCTTTTTCTGATTGCATCATTCACGATATCCACAATGTTTGATCCTCTCAAAAATCATCCATCTATTCGTTTCTCTGCATTTATCCCAGCTTATTTGGGTATGAACTGCTACGTCGCATAAATACAACAACAACTTGCGGGCTTCAGTGTAATAACATTTTGGTACTTTTTATAGTATCCCTCGGACACTTTTCCGTTTGTTGCTGCGGCGAAGTGGGCCCCGGCCTCGACGTTGACGTAGGGATGTGACTTCCTTTCCCTTGGCGATGCCGTATTTCTCGTGAGACTATCGTAAAAGGATAGCAGGAGAGGAGAAGTAGGAAGAGAAAGGCAAAAAACAGTCTCATGATTGGCAATGTCTTCGGTGGCGTTTACTGCGGCAGCGTTCTGGGCTCCCGCGTTCTCGGCTTCGACACGGGTGTCATCGGGGAGGGCATTTTCGTTAACGTCGTCGGCGTCGTTGCTATCATCACTGTTGTTGTCGTTGTATACTCGGCGGCGACCCATTTTTTTCTCTCGAAAAAAAATATATATAACATTGTAACACTTCTCTGTACAATTTTCATTTTTCACGCACGCTTCCGAGGTTAGGTCGGGGATTGAAGAATTCAGTATATCTCAGCGTCGAGATGGGATAGAATAGTACCGATAGTGAGTATTATATTATCCTCGTTCTCGGACGATGTGTTTTGTCTTGTAGTCATTAACGCACGGTCATCGTTGACCATGGCAACAAGGGAAATTGAAGAGGTTTGCTGTTGGTGAAGTTGTAGCTGTTTCTGCTGCATTTCCTTGAAATTTTCCGTACAAATCAATACCATCTTTTTCGCTCTTTCCATAAATAATATTTACTTTCACGTTAATTTCTTCCATCGAAAACTCTGGATAATATTGCACGGAGTATCGGTCCGATCAGGTTCGGCAGAAAACCACCATGTTGCACCAACACCTTCCTTGCCTCTCCAATCCCCACGTTTACTCATGATACGTTGCAGCGTCGATTAATGTCGAGACAGACGTTTCTTTTCCTCGGCACTAAAGGCAACATTATTTTTGAGCATGTTAAAGATGCATTCGCTGATATACGAGGTCTGTTCAAAAAGTATCGCGAATTTTGAATTTCCGCGTATTACGTATATTCGATTTTCGATTTTTTTGTGGCGTTATGTTAGTATTCATGTCCCACACTTATGCCGACAAGTTCGGCCATTTTGAATATTCAGTTTATTTTTGACAGCTGTTTTGCTTGGACGTGTTTTGGCTCGTCTTCGATTTTTACCTATTCCAAAAAAATGGATCAAAAAATCTGTATCAAATTTTGTGTGAAAAACAAAATTAAGTGCGCGGACGCATTCCAAATATTGACTGTGGCATATGGTGAAGCTACCTTGGACCGAAGCAACGTTTATCGGTGGTACAAAATGTTCTCAGAGGGCCGAGAAGGTGTGAACGACGAAGAGCGTGCCGGACGCTTGAGCACGTCAACAACAGACAAAAACATTGATGAAGTGAAGAAAATAGTATTGGCCAATCGTCGAATCACCGTTAGAGAAGTTGCTGAGGACCTAAACATATCGATTGGTTTGTACCATTCGATTTTTACTAATGATTTGGGCATGAGACGGGTTGCCGCAAAATTCGTACCAACGCCCCTTCTCACACATCGTTGCTTGTGCGCGAATTTTTGGCCAAAAACAACATACTAATGATGCCGCAGCCACCGTATTCCCCAGACCTGGCCTCCTGTGATTTTTTCTTGTTCCCGAAACTGAAGAGGCACATGAAAGGACGACGCTACGCTACGATTGAGGAGATAAAGACGGCATCGAAGGAGGAGCTGAACAAGATCACAAAAAATGATTTTTTGAAGTGCTTCGAGGATTGGAAAAAACGTTGGCACAAGTGTATAATATCTGATGGGGATTACTTTGAAGGAGACAAAATAGATATTCATGAATAAATAAATAATTTTTGAAAAAACACAATATTCGCCATACTTTTTGAACAGACCTCGTAGCAACACTACCGACCAACGTTTCCGTAGACACAGATAGTCAAGAAATCCGCCTGATGCGAAACACAAATCGACAAACGTCAATGCTCTTGACGTAGGCAAGATTTTCAAGACGGCATTCATTTCCGCCAATTTTGCAGATGCACTGTTTACCACGCTAACGTCGCGTTCCAGCGCGGGTGTCACCGCACGCAAACAACTACGAGTGTCGACCGTACCGAAGCGAACGAAAATGCGATCTTTGATCGCTGCTACGCGTTCGTGCAATCGCATCATCACGGCTCATAACAGATGCAAATATTCGATGTCATCGGTGGCTATCCGTTGCGATAGCAACCGTTAAAGATAGCGACATAGCGATGAATTTGTCCAATCGCAAATATCGTTATTTACCGCCACGTTGAGACGAGATAACTGTTTCCAAACGTGCGATGGTACTTCCGCACCAGAGCCGAACATTGCGCCTCGTCGTTAATTACAGTCGTTGCTTATTCCGCACTATGGATCAATCGTATCATTCTCAAAGCTGCACGAGGTGCGAACTTACTATTGCAATAATCACCGGACCCATAAAAATAATCACAACAATAATTCCACTAGAACGCAATATCCCACGGATAGAGAAACATATATATTCGAGTGAAAACGCATCATTATATATCACATAGTTGCATTTGGTACTGGAAGATACTTTTATGTCAATATTGACGCAACAACCATACCGGTCGCCTGAGAAGAAACAGTGAGGTATTCCTGTATTACTCGTCCTAACCGCGTCACAGAACGAGCTCGATGAGGTTAATTTCCGCGTACGACTACCGTGTTCGTATAGGTCGTTATCGCCGCGGAGGATAGTTTGCGCATACATTACACCGGTTCTGGTCGTCAGCGGTAACACTGCGAAAAGAACCGCGGAGGTTTCGGACGTCACGTTACTTAGTGATATTGCGAAAATATCTATACTTGCGCGTCTTTGAACGATATTCTATTCCCGCCGAGACGACAACAGCATAATTCGTTGCACTCCGAAATTACAATCGACTTGATTTGCTTAATTATGCAAAATATTCGCGAACGGGTTTTCGGCCTCGAGAGGCTCAGGACGATATAACCGATATCTCGCTTGGAATGTATCATTGGCGAGAATGTCGATACGCACCGCCGACGTCATCAGCAGCAGTTCCGGCAGCGAGGTCAAATGCGAATATGAAGGAATTCCTTCCCTCCTTCCTTCTTTCGATCGTTGATCTCGGTGATTTTAGTCCCCTGTCACACACGAGCGGTCCACAGACATGACATATATTCTGTGAGTTGGAGATAGTCGGATGAAGAAGCTTTGTACGCGAGAGAAGATACACAAATAAAGGCTTTATTTAGAAATATGGACCATTCTTTTATGAATTTCGAACCTTGTTCCTGGCTCGCGCTGCAATCGGCAGCAATGATACGGATTACGCAAAATGCGCAACAGTGGTCGGATATTGAGGAGCCCGCCATTCCAGGTCGGCGCGACTCTTTTATAGTCTCTTCTTATTCTTTTAACAATTTGCGATCCGCGGCCCACCCGAAGACGTTTAACTAATGTATTCGAACTTCTTGAAGGCATAATACGCAAGTAGCCGCGCTTATTTGGTTGATTTTCTTTTTATACAAATGTTAATATCTAAAAACTAACCTATCGTTTTCAAACAACTTTTATCGTGAAGTTCATTCTTTTCTCTATTATTAAACACTATAAAAGTTAATTTTTCTATGAAAGCTTTACTTTCTGAGACAATCAATATCATAGTCTGTTTTGAGCTCAAAAAAATTCAAACATTGATATAATCGACTTTTTAAGTAAATTATATCAAGAGAATTAATCAAAGAATACAAAACAAACTTCTCTTCTCGTTTACATGTACTTGCAAAAATGGTTTTTTTTCCGCAGATATACGTTAATATTCTCATCGTCTGATGATTTTGACGAAATTCATTTCAAGACACGTCGACGAAATATCAGTAATACATCATTCATGACCATATAAGATGAAACAAAATGATACAAAATACGGCACAATATGAAGACAAAAAATAGATAAATAAACAAATACAATTAAAGAACATGCGTACGATTGACAAATAATAAACCAATAACTGAATGTAAGATTGGTATTTACCTTTTATATCTTGAATTTCTTTATTTGAAGAAAAATCTATGTTAGAAAACATTTTTTGCTTTTCCTTAGCTCACAATAGCGTTTACACTGGTAAAATTTGTCGATCAACTAGAATCAAAAGACTAGCTCCGAAAGAATCATCCTCACACTTGGAGAGATCGTCACTTGTTTTGACATAGCTAAGAATCGTTATTCATCTGTTTTGCATGTTGCTAGTTGTTTAAAACCGCATTTGTTTCGATTTATCGATAAAACCTATTTGGTCAGAACGACGGCACAATGCCATCGACGGACCGCAACGTCGAAATGAGCGCGACGGCATGCCGAATGGATATTCGTTACCAAACAAATCGCAAAGGAAAAGTTAAAAAAGGAAAAATTAAGTTGCAAAGACATACCACCTTAACACTTCACGGTACGTTGACTGCATGATTGGTCACGAATTTGCCGTCGAATTCTTTAAGTTTAGAGGCATAATTGTCCATTAAATATTTAGTGTTTAGTAGTTGAATGAATGCCAAAGGCAAGTTTGTTTTACATCCATATACGAGCTCGAACGAGGTATATCCTGTGCTCGTGTGCTGTGTGGTGTTATAGGTAAATATCGCGTAGGGTACTCATTCGTCCGAGTTGGTTTGTTCTGGGTTAATGTAATGTTGCAGATACTCGGCCAACGTGCGGTGTAATCTCTCTAACACGCCGTTACTTTGAGGGTGATAAGATGTGGTCTGAATTATGTCAATTTTTAAGAATTTGCATATATTTTTAAATATATTGCTTGAGAAATTGATGCCTTGATCCGTTAGTATTTGGGCAGGTATACTGTATTCCTAAATGATTTTAGGTGTCTCTTGATTTTCTATAAGTACATCCTTGCTGAATTTTGTTAAGTTGTCTTGAAAGGTCAAGAGATATTTGTTGCAGTTTTCGATCACGGTTAATGGTTCTACGATGTCGAAAGCACATTTTTCAAAGGGGTAGTCAAAAGTATCGATAATTATTAGGGGGCAGTATGTCTCCGAATTAATTTATTTTTTTGGCATTTCACGCATTGGGAAATGCATTCCTTACGTCGGCCGTAATTCCGGGAAAATTATTGGTTAACCTTATTCTGTTAACCATCCTATCGAGGCCCTGATGTCCCTTTATCGTTGAATCGTGAAATACATATATAATTTGTTTTTTCTCTTCTTCCGTATATTCCCGGTGTGGCGCAGTGACTTTTATTTATCTTAAGGTTCCACGCGCAACGCGTGTACGGATGGGTTCACATTTCTGCTTAGCGCGTCGGCATTGGTGTTTGACTTTTCTGCTTTATAGATTATTTCATAGTTGTAATCCTCTAATTGTAATCTCAAACGGATTATGCGGGACCCTGGATACGTAACGTTAAATAGCCACACTAGCGGTTTATAATCAGTAATGTTTTTGAATCTCGTTCCGTAGAAGTAAGGACAAAAATGTTTTACGGCCATACGATTGCGAGTAATTGTTCTCTGTCGTAATGTTTGTGATGTAATTTTGTTCAGCTCGCGACAATATTCTACTAGCGTACGCCTCTAGCTGGCTTCGACCTATCTTTCCTTGCGAGAAGATTGCTCCGATGGCATAGTCGGAGACGTCGGTAGTAATAATGAATTCACGACTGAAATCCAAGTATTGTAAGATAGATTCAGTGGTCAATTTTTCCTTAAGGATGTTGAACGCGCGTTGTTGTGCGGTAGACTAAACGAAGGATTGATTTCTTCACGTTAGTAATGTTAGCGGTTTAGAGGTTTTAGAAAATCCTTCGATAAATCAACCGTAATATCTTGCTAGTCCTATAAACGCGTGTTCGTCTTTGACGCCTTTTGGAGCAGAAAAGTTTCTTACCACAAATAATTTAAAGGGGTCGTAGACTGGTAGATAACCTTAACCGAGATAACGTGACCCAGGAATACTTCCTTGCGTAGGAAAAGGCATTTTTCAATTTGCATTTTTCCAAAGTTGCAATTTTAAATTGTGACTTAACCTTTGTAATATTTGCCGTATTCGGCAATCAGTTGTTTGTTGTGTTCTTCTAGACTAGCGCTTTATATTATGATGTCATCGAGGTAAACCAACCATTTTAACCCTTGTAATCCTGTTAGTATAGTATTCAATACTTTTTAAAATGTGGTGAGTGCATATCTTAGATCGAAATGCATTCTATTGAATTCGTAATGCCCCGTCGAGGTAGAGAATGACGTTTTATTTTTATCACACACAGCCATAAAGATCTGGTGATATCCTGAGATACAAGATCTAATGTGAATATATATTTGGCGCTTCTTAGCTGGTCCAATATGTCGGTAATATTGGGCAGTGAGAAGGAATCTCCTATCGTTAAATTGATTAATTTACGAAAATCTACCACCAAGCGCCACTTTGTTCGCTTTTGTCCAGTTTCTTTGGTACTGCTAGTAAGGGCGCGTTCCACTGAGCTAGTTCAAATAATTTCCTTGTCTAGCATGTCCTGAATCTGCCTATTAATTTCTGGTTTATGTTGTTCGGGTAAGAGATACGGTCGGACGTTTGCTGTTGTTGTGTCACTTCATGTGATACTATTATATTTTACTGCCGTTTTATACGTAAAGTGGTCTTCTTCAAGGAAGAATATATCGTTGAATTCCTCACATATTGAATAGATTGTTTTTTTTCTTCCTTGCTCAAGTGTCGCAAGCGTAGTTGCTTTCTTAATTGGTTTACCCGCATGTGTTGTTTATGATTACGCTCAATGTTTATCGCGTTTAATACATGCGACGCATCCTTAAAGGATGCATCTTTCAGAATTACATGTGGCGTAGGTAATTTTACAGCCGATTCTGTATTAATTATTATGGTAATAGTGCATATATTATTATTAGATTTGATTAAGCAATTTCCGATGTTTACTCCCGGTTGCATTTCCTTGGCTGTGACAATTCCCGTTTGATTTTTCCCCATAGTTGCATAAATTATAGTTTCGCTTCGCGCGAGCAATTCATAAGTGCGATACGTTGACAGCGTTAAATAATTCCCGGCTACATTTAATATTCGATTCTGGTAGTCGCCTTTGGTTTTATGTGCTTGAAAAAAATCTACATCCAATATGCCTTTGTAATATTTTGGAAAATCATTTCGGACCACATGGAATTCATGTTTTAATTTTTTTCGCTTCTTTTTTATGGTAGCAGTGAATGTTCGTAATGTATGCGTCTTATGCCCAGTGACGCCGGTCAAAACTATTCGTTTCTCGATCACGTATATTGTCTTGCAACACACGTTCTTTAACGAGGCTAACCGCGGATCCCGTGTCAAATAATATTGGTATCTTTTTATGCATGGCTTTTTTATCGTAAATATAATTAAATCTAATCCCGTGCGAACCGTTTTACATGCTTTTATCTAATTAATATTAAAATCTCGGGCACATCGCGTTTTGTCAGTATTAGTTATTGGTTCGCTTTCATAGTCTTCTTCACTTGACAAACGCAATTTTATTTTTCGAAATATTTGTTAATCAGTAGTTCTAATTACACCTCCGGATTTTCCAGAAGGTTTTCCATGTAACTTCCAACATTCATCACGATTATGGCCGCGTATTTACAGTGGCTGCAAAATTTTTTGTCAACGTTTACGCGTGGATGTTCACTAGGTTTTGGTAGCATGAATCTATTCGCGAATCGACTTGACCGGCATTCTGTTCCTTAATGCCCTAATTTCCCACATTTTAAACATTTAAGGATTTTACCAGGAGGCTGCTGGCTAGAGTGAGACACGGTACGACATCGATTTAATATAGTAATGTCGTGATTATTTTCTAATTCGCGCACTTTCTCTTTTTTTCTAGCTATGGCCTCTGCTAGTGTCACGAGCGCGCATGACCTCACTATTGTTTGTTTAATTCCTGTTGAGAGTTAATGGATGCTTGAGATTTAATATATCAATGGATTCCGCGTTTCTCAGTGGAGGTATATTCTTCTCCATTAGTGGAGGCTACGAACAAATCATGCTAGAGGCGTTCTACGCGTTGTACATATTGGCGTGCGTCCTCGTCAGGTTTCTGTTTCATAAGGTTAAATATCTGTTGCAGACGCATAACCGATTTCTTTTTAGCGTAACTGGCTTCCAATAACGCTTTGAACGTAGCGTAATCGTAAACGTATTGATTCTTGATTCTTTACTTCAGTCAGGGTATGTCTGTTTAGTTTAGTACAGAGTATAGCCCTATGTAGTGCCTGTTTGTCTTCTATGTCAATAATTTCGAAATCGTAGTCGCAGGCGGTTAAGAATTCTACCAGTCGATCTTTGTCGAGTCCGTCAAACATAGGTATCTGTTTCCTTGTTTCTCGGTACCATTAGTAACTATTGGAAATAATAGTAGCGTGACGGATTTGACGCTGTTGGGTAGAATTAAAGTTTTCTTTATTCACGTGCGACGTTTCGGTTTGAGTTGCGAGTATTACTCTTAAATTACCCAATTTCTCCATATAAGCTTGCAAATCGGCATTGTCGATAAGCCCACTGTTAAGATTACTGGGTCCGGCTTGCGAAGAACAGGAACGATGTATTGCGCCATGCATTCTATTGATTTCTTTATCTACTTCAGCTTCGCGAATTTGAGGTACTACATTTGCGAAGAAATTTGTCATCTCTGTCTCATTATTTTCCGCAGGATCGAAAACACTATTGTCGTAGGTAGTTAATAAAAAATTATTTCTCTAAGAAAAGTGGCTGAAGGAGCTATCAGAGGGCAACCGCGTGTGCCTTTTAACTACTACGATATTATATACTACATGGGCTGAAAAGTCCCGAGATTTTTCAGTAGGTGGCGCCAATAAAAAATGAACATGATTTATTTCGAGAGGTTCATCTTTCACTAGTTTATGTGTGAAGTTTCATGACATTTCGTTCATTCGTTTACAAGCTACAGTCGTTTAAGTGTTGCTACTTTCGCCTTCGTAAAAAAAAATGGAAAAACAGGAATATCGCATATTGATTAAACATTGTTTTTTGATGGGAAAAATTCCTGAACATTCAATGAAATAGTTGAAGAAATGTTATCCCACATCTGCTCTTTCGAGAACAACAGTTTATCTATGGTTTAGTGAATTTAAAATGGGTCTTACAAGCACCGAAGATGCACCTAGCTCTGAAAGACCAAAAGAGGCTACGAATGCGGAAATTGTAAAGCAAGTGCATCGAATTGTTTTGAGTGATCGTAAAGTGAAATTGCGCGAGTTTCTGAGGCCGTCGGTATCTCATAAGAACGGGTGGGATACATTTTGCACGATGTTTTGGATATGAAAAAGCTATCCGCGCGATGGGTGCCGCGTTTGCTGACCGTCGATCAAAAACAGCAGCGCGTTGATAATTCAACGGCCGATTTGGCGTTGTTGCAGCGTAATCGAGAGGATTTTTTTTTACGTTTTGTGACGATGGATGATACGTGGATCCATTACCATACGCCTGAGTCCAATAGGCAGTCTGCAGAGTGGCTGAAAAGCCACAAAAACCGACCAAAGCGGATAAATGACCAACGCTCTGCCGGGAAGGTGTTGGCCTCCGTTTTTTGGGATGCGCATGGCATAATCTTCATCAATTACCTNGAGGATTTTTTTTTACGTTTTGTGACGATGGATGATACGTGGATCCATTACCATACGCCTGAGTCCAATAGGCAGTCTGCAGAGTGGCTGAAAAGCCACAAAAACCGACCAAAGCGGATAAATGACCAACGCTCTGCCGGGAAGGTGTTGGCCTCCGTTTTTTGGGATGCGCATGGCATAATCTTCATCAATTACCTGCAGAAGGGAAGAACAGTTACGGGAAGGTATTATGCAGCGTTATTGGACAAACTAAACGGCGGAATAAAGAAAAAACGGCCCCATATGGAGAAGAAAACAGTTCTGTATCACGATAACGCACCATCACATACGTCCTTGAAAGCGATGGCCAAATTGGACCAATTACCATTCGAATCCGTTGCTCACCCGCCGTATTCTCCAGATTTGGCCCCCAGCGACTGTTAACTGTTCCCAAACCTCAAGCGGTGGCTCCAGGCAAAGAGATTCACATCGAATGAGGAAGTCAACGCGGAAACCGAGGCGTATTTCGAAGGCTTGGACATTTCGTACTACAGAAAGGGCATCAAAATGTTAGAAAATCGCTATACCAACTGTATCGCACTCGAAGGCAACTATGTTGAGGAATAAATATAACTTTGCCCAAAAAACGCTTGTTCTTATCCTATTCTTAAAAATCCCGGGATTTTTCAGCCTATGAAGTACTTCGGTCGGCGGAACTGAAGGAAGTAGTCTTTCGTCGTTTTCGTTAAAGATAAATTCGCACTCTATTATTACGTGTGTGGATGATTTTCTTTCAGGTAGACTATCTCTTGAACACTAACGCTCAACGCACGTTTTTACTAATTATTCGCGACGCATTGTCCGCTTTTTGGTAAAAACCTAGGTTACTTGGTCGGTTCGTCGGTAGTATCCCGGTTGCTCGCGTAAATGTTGAATAGTTCGGTTTGCGGGTTTGCTACGTAGTCACGTCTTATTTCAAATCGGTTTGCGGGGGATGTTACTTCCCTCTAAAATTCAGTTGCGCGTTAAATCGCCTGCACGTAAGTATAATTTTACTTATATTAGGGTTGTAATAAGCATAGTGCTTGCTAATATTGTCTTATGACGTTGACTTGCAATTCTTGGTCGCTGCGATGCTTCTTGGCTGCTGTACCTATACTGCGCGGTCCAGGTATCAGCCGCTGAGTCGCTCAACATTGAAGTAAGACGGCGGGGTATCCTCGTTGTTACGGTTGTACTGTCGGCTCACTGTTGCTACTCCGTACAGAGGTGGACCGGGCGACGTGAGGTTGATCCGTTGCTGTCTCCACTGTTGTCGATAACGCTGTTTGGCAGTCGTATCTCAGATGTCCGTTATATGCAGTGTCGCCGATGCCCCCTCAGGATTTAGCAGTTCGTCTCAATGTGACATCACGGAGTTCGAAACATCGCAATTAATTTACGTATGCATTTTCGCAATTACTGCCTTCTTAGTAGTAATCTGACACTTAAAAGTTTTTGTTCACAGACTTTCTTCTCGTCTCCAGCATCAAATCCCACCGCTGCCTCCAGTTTTGTGAGAAATCCTCTAAGTTTTTTGTATGTTCGTTGAACCGCTTGAACAAAAGAAGCGGTGACAGCCGAAAGATTAAAGAACTACTATTTATCGTACAGCTTTTTTAGTCTATCCGATCGCCAAACTCTCCGATCTCGAATCCCGTTTAATCTCACGCTTCTGACACTAGTTTTCTTAACCGGGCAGTCCACAGATTTGACGTATATTTTGCGAATTGGGGATAGTAGTATGATGTGGCTTTGTACGAGAGTAGTTATACAAATAAAGACTTTATTTAAAGAGATACGGACAAGTCTTTTACTAATTGGGAACCTTGTCTGTGGCTCATGTTGCAATCGTCAGCGATTAAACGGATTACGCAAGATGCGCGACAGTGCAAGGTCGGATATTGAGGAACCCGCCTTTCCAGGACGGAGCGACTGTTTTATAGTCTCTCCTTATTCTTTTAAGGTGGAATACTTTGTCAACAAACGGACGGATGCGTTGTCTGGATTTTGTGTAGCGGCGTGTGCACCGCGATGTTTTTTGCAACGCAGTGCTTTTCTTGCAAACACTGCACATTCATAGCGTTGTTGATACGTCCTCGGCAACGCTAAAGTGGTTGTAGTAACGTGCGGATATAACACACACCACAATTTCCACAGCGGCGAAAACACACGCAGTCATGCTGGGAACCATTGCAATAAAATTGGAGGAAACCTATTCTCGGAAGCAAAAGAAGAATCTATCACTCGCATGGACAAAAGCGAAACAGACAAAAGAACGAAAGAAATAACGAGCATCGACGTTGATTGCGGCGGTAATAGGGGCGACGCTAGAAGGATAAACCTAAAATCCAACAACGGGGACAACGTCGTCGACGATCTTCAACGAGACAACCGCCGTAACAATCAACCAAAGGAAACTATTGCTATGGTAGCCAACGGTAAGGATGGTGTCGCAACCGTTGCTGACTCCAACGAGACCATTAGTATTAGTCCTGACACGCGTAGCGTGCCACGA
Organism: Dinoponera quadriceps; assembly: GCF_001313825.1. Taxonomy (NCBI): domain Eukaryota; kingdom Metazoa; phylum Arthropoda; class Insecta; order Hymenoptera; family Formicidae; genus Dinoponera; species Dinoponera quadriceps. The sequence continues at coordinate 71,639 of NW_014556787.1, forward strand.
CATGCAATCTCAGCTTCTCAGCTATACACAACTAATCACTTGCTTTACCTTTCCAGCTTTGGCAACGACTGATAAGAAAGCGGGCGATGGAAAAATCCAGCATACCTGCGGGTATACTTCACAGGATGGGCAGTTCGGCCGTGACTAGTACGCGCCTCCTAACCTTCCAACCGCGCGCGGGGTTGCGGTAAACCACTAGCCTCCCCGCGGCCTGCGCACGTATTACGCCCAGGGGGACCACGAGGAAGCCTGCCCATTTGTGCCCTAGTCCTGGATACACGCTCTGGCACTATTAACACGAAATATATTTGAGTTAGAATTAGGATGAGTTATTCTAAGTGAAAAGGGAAATGACTAAATGCAAGGATTCGAGATCATGCTCCCCAGCCATTGAATAGCGGGAGGAACCCTACCTATTGAAAAAAATTAATCCTACCTAATATCCAGCTAAGAACGTCTAAACAACCCGGACGTGTGATGATCTTGCGAAGCTTACGAGGCCACACTCCCATAACCGAAATTTTTGACATACCTCGGCCTAGTTGTTCCAGAAATATAACAGTCCTTTAGCAAAAGGACCCCTCTGCAGAATTCGGCGAAGACCAAGAAAGTCTCTGGAGATGACACGAAGAAAGGTGCTGCCGCCGGCCATTCCCAGGCCCCGACTAGAACGAATTCCCGCCGAGCCTCTCTCTGCAGCTCGAAGAGCTGACAATGGAGAAGGTGATGCGCTGCGGTGCCCTCGCCGTCCCCGCAAGCACATAATCCACCGTCTGCAAGTCCAAGATCCGCGAGACGTCGGAAGTCGCCGTATTTGGTGATCATTTGCATGACATAGTAGTCGGGTTTGACCTAGGACGCGCCAACCCTAACTCCAACATTGCCGAGGAAGGTACGTGTGATGTGGTTCTAAACAGATGGAGATCATCTGTTCTGCCACATATCTGTTGTCGCGACCCTCAAGAGGCTTAACGCTTCTTTTTTGCTCCATGCCTAAGAAACAAACTTATCTCCAACCTTTTCATCCCTTTCATTCCTCACATCATATCGCGCCCGATATTCCGCGTAAAGAATATTGTCGGGAACCACGCCTGCAGCCATACAGAGCGACTCAGTCGTTTCCGTTTGATACGCGACGGTCAACGAGACCGTCGTGCCCCGGCGCCGCAGGGAACTCAAAACTCTCAAGTCGGCACACAAGTCCGTCCACCCTGCGGCAGCATATGCTACCGTCGGTGCGTACTCGCCCCGATATATGGCAGAGAGCGCCCTGAAACGCAGGCCCCACGACATCCCTCTGGCTTACCTAGCTTACTGAAAAGCGACCCGACTTTGTCGCTGAGATACTTGCAGTGTGTGGATACACCTATTCCCCTATTTATGTGATAGCCAAGGTCTTTTACAGATTTCTTAAATTGAATCTTAGCATTCCCTAAACGGATGGTCGGTGGCCTATTCGCGAGGTCTGCTTTTTTAACCCTAATCGTTTTCCGCTTCCTGTAGGGACGCGCTCCTCTCCATCTACCTATTGGAGTTCTTTTGATGACGTTGCACCTGTGGACAATTGCCTCAATCTTGCGCGACGAAAACTGGAATATGGCGAAGCTGCATCATTTCCCTATTTCGTCGAACACCTCCTGCGTTTTTACATCTAATTCTTTGCAGAAATCACCGCTTACTAATACGAGAAAATCGTCCGCGTACGCTAAGAATTGGTCGCCTACCCTAGTTTCCAACACTCTCAGGAGATCATCGAACATGACGTTCCAGTATGTTGGACCTAACACCGAATCCTGCGGACAACCTCTAGTGACCTGCTTCGAGACCGTTACGTCTCCGAAGGAAAGAAAGACTTTTCTCTCCCGGAAGTAGACGACTAGCACTTTGAAAATATTTAGGGGACAATTCCTATCTTTGAACGTTGACAGTGCGAGGGGCCACCAGTCATTTCCAAATGCACCCGAGATGTCGAAGAGCAGCGCAATTACGTATCTCTGCTCAGAGGCACATTTCATCCGTCGCAGCTCCACGACAGCGTCCTCCGTCGACTTTCTGGGTGTAAAGCCGAATTGCCGATCGGAGATCTTCCCCGGTAAAAGAGGCGTCATGTTTAGTCGCTTCAAATGAAGTTTCTCTAAGAATTTTCCTTCTACGGAAAGGAGATAGGTCGGCCTGTAGGATTTGGGGTTCTCCACGTCGTCCTTGTTCTCACCCTTCAGAAAGATTCTGCGTGAACCCTCCTTCCAGATCGAGGGGAAGACGCCCCACTAAAGGCACCCATTGAAAAGCTTGACGAACTGACCGGGGATTGCCGTGTAAGCGGTTTTCAGCACTGAGACATCGATGAGATCCAGCCCTGGCACCTTGTTGTTTACTAGAGATCTGACAACTGCTGCGATGTCTGCACCCGTGAAGAGAGGGTCATCGGCAGTGTTAGGCACATTTTGTAGGTTGACTCTGACTTCACGCTGTTGTAGCGTGTCCTCATTCTCCCGGTCATCCGGCACGTGCACATTGAGCAGGCAAACAGCGGTCGCTTCTAGGGTGACGATTAAGAAGTTTCCGCCACGAAGAGTGTTCAGGACTTTGTCAACACGGAGCTTATTAGCCTGATGCTTATAAACAAATCCCCTGTGCTCCGAGTTGCCTTGCTCCGTGACAAATTTCCGCCAGCTCTCGAGTTTCGCATTCTTCACCTCCCTGGTGTACTCTCGCAAAGAAGAGCGATAGACACGCAGTTTAGCGGAGCGGGTCGGCTCTACCCTTTTCTGCTGGTATGCCCGTCTCTCCCTATGAGGATTTTCTTGTTAATCGATAGATTTTTTGTCCACCACGGATTGAATTTTCTAAATTGCCCTTTCCTCGGCATTGCCTTCTTACAGGCGTCCATGAAGGCGCCCGTACGAACCTCTGAGAAATTTTTACCACGTTCTCCGCGAATGTCAAACCGAAAACTTCTAGCCTCGATCTAAATAGATCGACGAGGAGCTTTCAGTGAACTTCTCCCAGTCGGCCCGATAGGTATCGAACCGAGCTTTGGTAGCTCGCTGCTCCTCGCCTCTGACTTTTGGAACCCTCAGCTTAACGTCCACAGAGTCGTAGTCATTAATTGTCCAGTCGCATCGAATCTTCCACTCGCCGACAAATTGTCTCATGGATGGGGACGACAGGGTCAAGTCGATGTTCGACAATCCCCATGCCGTCCAGAAGGTGAGCGGCTGTCCGACAACATTGAGGACTTTGTTTCAGCGGGCTCGTGTAAAGTCTTGGAATATCGCTCCCCTATCGTGCAATTTGCGGTCACCCCAGGGAGGGAATCGCGCATTGGCGCCCATACCCACTAACACCTTCTGACCCCTCAGGGGACGAAGCACCATTTCGAAGTGCCTAAGGCGCTCTTCGATCTCGTCGCTGTACTAAAAATAGCACGACGCTATGTAGAAGGAGAAGCCTGGTGCTTGCACTTCCATACAAGCGCAGTGCCTCATGCGAGTTGTAAACCAAACATTATTTGGAATTGTGTGTTGCAAGCGACTACTGTGCCCCAAGGACGTTGCGCGCACACAGCAGCCACGCTCAACCCTAGCCTGACGAAGACGTATCCACTGCACTAATTCCGGACGTGCAACTCCTGCAGACGGGATGTCCAGTCGCTTTTCAACAATGATTTGTCGAACTTTACCTGTTACTATAGCCGAACTATAGCCGAACGCCTCATGCTCAGCTGCAGTATCCTAATTCCCGTGGATCTAAGGGCAGTGAAGTGATTCTGTCCGGCGCTAGAGGCACTGAAGAGTCGATTACCTGTATTGGGGTTTAGGGGGAAGTCGCGATCGCGGCATCAACTTTTTTCGTGGAACTATTAGCGTAGTTATTAGCAGAGCTTATTTTAATTTGCTTCACCCGGTAGAGAATTGCCGGTGTAAAAAGCCTATCGCATCTCTCTAATCCAACACTGACTGCGCGAAAGCTGAAAACCTAGGGCCGTACAGCGATGTTCTCTGAGTCGCAGATGTGCGCAGGCATTGGTGGTCGAGGCACCCTCCTGGAAGCAGAGGCCTGAATCAAGCGTGCGACCATGCGTGCACGCGACTGAGCACCGGAGGATCCCCCGCTTCCTTTGTTGCAGCCAATTCCGGTCGAGAGCGGTCGACTTGACGGACACTCCTCCTCGACACATCATTTAGAATTTTAAATTTACCCATAATATAATTAATGACTGGTCGGAATGGAGGTCGAGCAATGCACATCCGCCTTACGTTGCCAAGCCGAGAAAATCTGGAGGGTCGGCAGGTACTCCGGGGTTGGATCGTTAGCGACTGCGCGTTTTTTCCGTCCTCGCAGCCATTCATACCTTCGGCACGATACAATCCACCTTGGTATTAGGTCTATAAAGGCGGGCCGCGCTGAAAATAAACAGGAGAAACTCCAGTTCCGTCGTCGCTGCAGACATAGCCACAGAGACGCAGGGCCCGATAGTTTTAATTTAAGGACAGCTCCCGCACGCATCCCACGCACTGAAGTGAGCTGTCCCAAGGATGAAGTTTGGGTGGTTGGAGTTTATGTGTGACTGGGGTTTTTAGCTCATTTGAACCAATTATTTGTTCGCGGTAGTGCTAGGGTGAGATGTGGGAGTGGTTCGTGGAGAGGAAATGTGGAGAGGAGTGGGGATGTGCGATGCGGACGGGTAGCCCTACCTCTACTCCAAAGAACTCAGCTGGCTGTCATTGCGAGTTTCACACCGCTCGAGCCGCTGACCCTTTTTCGGCGCCTCACTGTTTTGTCGTCAAGGGTTCCGGTACCGCAACGAATTAGAGGACTTGAAAGAGAGTAATATGTTAATACCTCAGGTTCCGTCGCAGCAGAGGCAAAGCCACAGAAACGCAGAGCCCCATAAGTCCGTGTTAAGCGGCCTCTACCCGACTTCCTCGCAGCACCAGAGATGCGCAGCAGGAAGACGGTTGGAAGATAGACAGCAACAAGAAAAGAAAAATTAGATTTATTACCGCGTAAGGACGGTTCAACTGTCCACGGTAGTGCAATGAATTTCTCGATGAGGTTGAAGGAAAGAGGCCATTTTTGTTGTAGTACCGCGTAAGAACAAGTTAACTGTTCGCGGTAATGCAGTTAGCCTCTCAAGAGAGATGGGACGAATAATCTTGGATTTATCTCGTGAGAACAAATTTCTTGTTCGCGGTAGTGCTGTGATTGTTGTATGGAGTTGGAAGAGAAGAGGGAATTTTTGTTTTAAATCGCATGAAAACAGTTTATCTGTTCGCGGTAACAAAGTGAACCTCTCTGGATGGATGGAAGGGATAGTGTCGGAGATACCGCGTGAGAACAGATTTCCCATTCGCAGTAGTATTGTGATTTATAAAGGAGGGATGAAAGGAAATGATGGGGGAAGCGGGAGAATCTACGAACGACCCCAAGACTCCAGCACACCAGACGTTGCGCCTCGGCACCAAGCCGCCCATAGATTACGTCCCACGAGGGACAATGCCCTGACGGAGTCGTTTCGATGTACCCGCTGACTCCGCCCCGGTACCACTCGGGGGGACGGTAGCTTAAGTCCAAGCCAGAGCCCAGTTAGCCGCCAGGAGGAGTGCAGCAACTTCCTTCAGCGTTTCCGACTGACACAACGAGGAGGTGGGGTTAGCACTTGGAAGATGCTGAGGACCAACATCTCCCTTGTGAGAGTCCTTCCAACGAGACCAGCGATGACAAAAACCCTACTCTTCATAATACTGTTACGACCATTAACGTCGACGAATACATACGACATTACATGTTGTCCGCAGTGCCAGAACGCGTAACGCGTAATACCACCCTTGGTAGCAAAACAGACGCTAATCGTATATATCGCTCCTTGTACAACAAAATGATGCTTCCGTCGGCTACTAGAATGTCGAAAAATTTGTGAAAAAAGGTGATAACTATTCCATTAGTGCCTCAACGTTGCGCTAGTTAGCGGCAGCGGCGGTAACGTTTTCAACGCACTTTCTCACGATCGACGAAAAGAAGCGAAGAGGTGCGACAATAGAAAGGAAGACGAATTCACGGCGAGTAGTAGCGACAGTGAGAAAGAAAATTGCGAAGACAATGAGAACGAAGACGCCGACCTGAATATAGATTTACAGGAACAAAAGAACGCCGAGAGGAAGTCATGAATCGAAATTTGCCACTTTTGCGGAAGGTACAACCGAATTTCTTCTTTATACGATACGAGATTGATACAAATTTCAGCAGAAATTGTACATGTGATAGACCAGTGTCAATGCATGGTGCGGCAATTTAGAGTCAAATCGATCACATTCGCACCACCGATTACATTATGTTGATTTACGCCTTGTTGCTGACACGTCGTGACGCGAAGGATAATCTCCAACATCAGCTAAACTCGATGGCGTATGTTCTCAAATACGGCATTCCGATCAAATACGACATCACGGTCAACGACATCCAGGACGTAATAGCTAAACGACTGAAAGAAATTTTTATCGTATAACCTAGTCACATGCAACAAATATGCATTATACTCGACGAATTTTTCGATTTTCTCGTCAAGTGCTATGTGCAAGAAGTCAACGGTTACACACTCGACGATATTCTTATACATTTGCGCAATTATTCACTTTACATTACCTTGAATCATTTCTATACGTACACGTTCAACGCTAGATACGTTATGTCCAATATTTGTGAATTTTTTTTCTTTCATTGCACAGAAGTCGAGCTACTTTGCCTTCGAACTCGACCTATACTTCTTCGCTATCTATGTCTGGGTCAGTTTAGTACAAATGAAATTCTGCAGAACATTTCTATCAATGACATAATACAGTTCCCGCTATCAGCCAGGTGGAAAATACTTCCGCGAGGGAAATTGTACGGATTGAAAAGCGAGTATTCATTAAAGTAAGCTTTGGTGGACGAAAACATCATATGTTGCTCTTGCGATACATCGTACGAAAAATATTTCCATCCGCCGATCATTACGGAAGAGATAGTCGATTTCGCTGCGAAAATTTTGCGTGGCGATACCAACAAGGTTGCAGGCGATCTGAAAAAGTGTGAAAATTATTACGAAATTCGACACAAATACGAAGATAAACTATGACGGATCTATTCAAGTTTCTCACCACAGAAGGCAAGTTATCAACCTCGACAAATGATGATTTTGGCCAATGTAATTTTCTGAAACTTCAACGGTTCGATGATCGTGAATAACGTCATCTATAGTTACACTCGTAACAACAAGCGCGATTGTTTCGCTAATATATAGCGCGATAGATTCTATACAGATCTACGAAATTGCAAAACATTCCGTGCTCCTCCATGTCTTTAAACATGAAAAATCCGGTGGTAACGATTCGGCAGCAAAAGCAGCAGTCCATGTCTTTGCGAGATCGGTGGTAGCGGCGACGAAGACAAAACCGCGACAACGACGATGAGAAGGAAGATGAAGAAGACGCTTCGGATCAAAATGCCAAATTGGCCGAGTTACGGCCGTGCCAACGTCGTTGACAAAAGCAGCATGAAAAAGGGAAGGATTATCGCAAGGACGGAACGCGGCGACCGCACCGCTTACGGTTGCGACGTTTCCTCCTATTTTGCTGCGGAGAAAAGAAAATTCAATAATTCGTTTATTTTCGGACACAGCAAAAAAGTGCTGTTGGAAATGATCGAAACGATGGTGAGCGGTTTCACCAGTCGTCAGATATTACTGAACGCTTAGGCGGTACGAGGCGCAGCCGGTACATCCGGTGCGTCGGTTCAACGAAAGACACTTTCGGCCAACATATCTACTTCAAACTTAGTCAGTTTCATCGGAACTACGGTGATCGGACGTATCATGATATTCAATCTGTACCTGAACAAAGTCGAACCGTTCACCGGCTCTGACGCAGATGCTGACGATCAATTACATCAACTACAATCCTCCAGTGCAATTTCGTTTCAAGGAGCGCATAAAGCGTCGAGGAATTTGTATATTGGTCGTTACTTCACGTCAATGATATCATCAAACGGATTTGCCCCCGCGATACCGTGAATAATTTTCTGTATTCGCGCGTGATAACGAACCGACAGAAACAATCGCTACTTAATCAGAACGTAAGTGGGAACGTAAGTGGGTGAGAGTGGTACTAAAAACGTCGACGCTGCGACAGAGGCAACCTCGTCGACGCGACGCAAACGCGGCGATGCAAACCACCGGAACGGCGATGACGGCTGTAACTGTAATAGCAGTAACGGCAGTGGTGAAAAGCAATGAAAACGACGCAAAAAGCCTATCGATGATCTTCTCGACATTCTCGAAACCGAAGTGGAAAACGCGCTCTCTGCGGATGTTTATCTGGGTAAGCATATCACGAAATCCGAAATAATGCGCGAAGCTACGCGCGATTTTTACAACAAACATTTTATATACGACATTGCGGATTTGTTGAATATGCTGAAAACTAAATTAGCGTTTCAAGATTGTTTCGTTCTGTTGATCTCTACGACCAACGTCTTGACTTCACGATGATGTATCTCAACGCTCTGCGCAAGTTTGGTGGCAAAGGTTCGTTGCTCAGCGGCACGGACGGAGCGGACAGATTGGCGCATATTCTAACCGACTTGAAAAACTCGATGGATGTACTCAAGTACAGACTGTTGGCTTGTCCGAACATAAACTCTATCGACAGCGGCGACAAAAGCAACAATCACAATTTTGACGACGAGAATATACTGACCGGCGCGATTCGCCGCAACAGCAATCGAGGAAAGTAACGGTGAGACAGATCAACCAAAATATCTACTTACGGTGCGAACAGTATCTGAAATGTCAAATGTCTCGAAAATCGAACAAAAATTAAAACATCCGGATTCTATTGCGGAACGAAGACGAGGAAGACGAGGCAGAAGAGAGACGCAACGGCGCCGGCAGCGAAGGTAAAAAGTTACGCGGCGAAGGAGGATATTACGCCGACGGAAAATAAAGCAAATTAGTCGCTTTTGCAACATGGTCGAGCATTGTCATGAAACAGGATCACTTTACGATTTCCTTGGTCAGTAAATGGCCTCTTTTCTTCTAATGCATCTCTCAAATTGATCAATTGTTGTTGGTAACGCTCTGCCGATTGTTTCACTTGATTGTAACAACTTGTACCAGGTGTATGCATAAGTTTTTTCCGGTTTTTGGTAAAAAAAACACGTAATTTTCAAGGGAAATTAATTTTTTTTTATTCAAAATATTGGCCATCGGCTTCTACACATTTCGCCCATCTTTCAGGTAATTTATGAATACCATACCAGAAAAACTGCTTGTCTTTTGCGGCAAACCATTCGTCGAGCCATTTTTCAACTTCCTCAAAATTGCTGAAATGCTGCTCTGCGAGCGCGTGCCCCATTGATGCGAAGAAGTGATAATCAGATGGCGCCAGGTCTGGGGAGTACGGCGGGTGCGGAAGGATGTCCCATTCAAGCGATTTCAAGGTGTCTTTCACTGGTTTTGCTATGTGAGACGGCGCATTGTCGTGTAACAAAATCACTTTGCCATGTCTTCTGGCCCATTCCGGTCGTCTTTCGATTAATGCGTGGTTTAAATTAATCATTTGTTGGCGATAGCGTTGTGTATTAACGGTTTCGCCGGGCTTCAAGAGTTCATAATACACAATACCGCTCTGGTCCCACCAGACACAGAGCATGGTCTTCTTGCCGAAGCGATTTGGCCTTGGTGTTGATGGACCGGCTTCGCCAGGTGAAAGCCACGATTTTTTCCGCTTCGGGTTTTCAAAATAAATCCATTTTTCGTCACCCGTCACAATTCGATACAAAAATGATTTCCTTTCGTGGCGTTGAAGCAGCATTTCACAAGTGACTTTGCGATTTTCCATTTGACGTTCATTCAAATTGTGTGGGACCCATTTACCGAGTTTATTGATCTTTCCCATTGCTCGTAAACGTCTGCTGATTGTTTCTTGTGATACATGTAATGCTTCTGCTAATTGCCGTTGAGTTTGAGTTGGGTCATCATCCAGTAACTCCTGCAATTGCTCGTCTTCGCATTTTTGTGGTCTACCAGAGCGCTCACTGTCTTTCACATTGAAATCACCATTTTTAAATTGTCGAAACCATGTCTCACATGTTCTAATCGATGGAGCGTGTTCACCATATGTTTCTACCAGCAAACGATGACTTTCAACAGCCTTTTCCTTTTGATTAAATAAGAAAAGCAATACGTGCCGCAAATGTTCTTTTTCATGCACAAAACTCGACATGATCACTGAACGATAAAACAAAGACGCTAGTTTTTGGCGGACTCAACTTGTGTGTGTTTGTAGTTTTAAATGTCAGACGAACAAAATGACGTATGTGTTAAATTAATAAGTTGCGTACTTTTCGCTGGCGCCATCTCTTAGTTAAACCGGAAATAACTTATGCATACACCTGGTAATACTACACACCTTTCCAATCCCATCAGATGCAGAGCGAGACTTTGTTGACTTAAATATTGGGCTTTGACGTCGATGTCAAAAGTTGACCAAGGTCATCCCATGATTTTCTGCGCTTAGGGTTATTATAAAACTTCCATTTCTAATTACTTGATTTTGTGCAGAAAATCTTTTTTCGGAAATTTGAAAGCAAAGTGAGTGTAGTTTCACGTCATCGATTTTTGTTGTCTTCGCACAATTTATGCGGTACCCATCTGTTTTCCTTCTGAACTTTTCCCATTAAATATAAACGTACGGAAATGGCTTGTCGCGTAACGCCAAGCTGTGTCGCAAGTTCCTTTTCGGTTTGCGCACAGTTTATATCCAGTAATGCTTACGATTTGTCCGTTGCAATCTTCTGAAAGCGTCAAACACGCGGTTCATCTTCAAGACTGAAATCTTCTTCACGAAATTTTGGATACCATCTTTTACACGTAGCTTGACTTAAAGTGTTCTTTCCATGCAGCCTAAATCATTTCATGCATCAGCAACATTTTTTTCAGATGAAACGCGAAGTGGATGGAAAATCGACTATGATATTTCATTATTGCCATCATGAACACTACTGATTTTTAAGGTTATAAACATCCAACGCCAAACAGCACAGCATTTTAGAAAACTAAATGTCAACGCTTTAAAATCGCAAAAGGGCGGGTAAGTAAATAAAATTTATATTGTTCTTTCGTGCATGAAATCTAAAACTCAGAACTTTTTGCTCACATAATACAATCAATCGCTCGATAGCAATATTGCGTACAATACGTGAGCGTTCGTGTTACCACGACGCTCGACATGTCGTAAGCTCAGAATATATGTACCTACGTTATTTTGTTGTATATTTACACAGCATTGGGACATGAGTATTATCACGTTCTTCGTTCAATTTCTCACTACTTATCGCATTCCTGGGCAATTTCTAAAATCGATTTTGCTGTTGCAAGATATTAGTAATTCGGACGAGAGCGAATTCGTCTCGTAAGTGGTGTGTTACGTCCTTGAAGAGAACGCAACCACCGTATTCGCAAACATGAGTCCCAAACGTACCTGAATGCCGGCGATGCAGGTCAGAGACCGAAAGGGTCACTTTACTCTGACGCGTGCGTACGCAGGGTGGTCCTAATTTAGGTCAGGATAGTGAAACTCTTTACCTGGGATGGGACCGCGAGCGGTAGAATTGGGGAAAGGAAAGTGAACGCGCCATGGTATAAATATTAAATAAAGTAGGAATTTTGAGATGACAATTTCTACATCTATTATATAGCGGACGGTGAGATAACAATATTAAATAAGCGGTGGAATTACAATGGGAAATAATATTAAACAAAGTCGCAAATTAGTTGGGCGTGTGTGAATATGACTGTGTATACACGTATGATAAGCAAAATGTTCGCTAAGGGTGATTTTAACGGGGAGGCTAGACATAAGTTGTTCGGAGGAGGAAGTTGGGGAGTCGAATGGAGATGGAAGTGGGACTGGGGACCGTGTAGAGTGCCGCTGCTAGCGTATCGTCGCTAGCCTTGTCTAAATCTCTATGCGCTAGTCTGAGGGCCTGAAGCCTATTTTCTCCACACAGGGTATTTACTATGATACCGGGAGATATTAATATTTGAAGTGAAAAGAACTAATATGGACAGGTATGACTGGACTGAGTACTTATTTGTGCTCGTATTAGATAATTAAGATGCAAACATTTCTGAATCCTTGGTTCTCGGCTCGATGGGTTGTCTGGATAAAAGGAACTTGCGATACCTTGCACTCACGATGGTTGAAGCGAGTAATATTCGATTTGGACTAAATTCGGAATACCTAAGCGGATATCGCTGAAAACTGAAGACTAACGACTGACTAAGACCGAGACGAAGACTACTTTGAGACTGAAGTACGACGACTACTGACTGAACTAAGAAATGAGACTGTGACTTGCAGCAAAAAAGGAGGCTTATATAGAGAAGGTTTCAGGGGGCGGTAAATGACGATCACTAATGAGAGGAGGGTTGCATGGAAAATGGTTATCTTTGAAAATTCCTAATACTATCTGGATGTCACAAATAATCCTAAGAACATAGTCCTATCAAAGGGCCTTCGTTTGACCGGCTATGTACATAGGCGCGTAAGATCGCAGATCTGTCGGGAGCCTTATGACGTATTTGAGCGGTGCGTAATAATATCTTTTCTATAAAGAATGCTTGCTCAAATCTGTTTGTTTTACAGGCATAAAAGAAGGAATTTGCTGTTATCTAGGTACCCAGGATGAACAAATATGTGCCTATCGTAGAGGCGGCTAAATTATCTTAGTTATATAAAAAGGAATTTTGTTGTTCCCAGGGTACCTAGGATGTAAATAAAACTACATATCTTACGTGAAGACAGAAAAGATGATAGATACATTGGGAACCATACGGCACGTTCGGCGGCGGCCATTGTAATCTTATCTTTATTACGGTAGGGCTTGCCTGAACTCAGTCTGCTTTTCAATCATAAATATAAAAAAAGTAATTCGTAGTTTCCGAGATACCCAGGACGTAACAGGTGCGCAATGTATGCAGTACGTATGTATGCAAACGCAACGGAGCGATCAATATCTCAACACTGTCGCACGATTGCAAAGATGAGATCAATTCTGACCTGAAGAGTTTCATGCAAGCTCACCTGTGTAAGTGCGACGAACCGTCGCGTATCAATTCGGAAACACTAAAAAATATCGTTTCATCTGCCATGCAAAAATCGCGGTTTTTCTACTCTAAGACGGTGCAGTATCTCACGTACTTGGCAAAGCTGATTATAACGACTAAGCGATTCGTTACAGCTGCGCATTGACGCTAACATGTTCACGCGACTCAAGTATACTATTTTTTCCTGTGTCATAATTTCAAAGATATGTGTCCCCTCGCTCTTCAATACAAAGTTCAAATTCGCGCAACAATTCGCATCACTCAATATCGCATATCAGTTCGCGACGCGTTGTTTCGCTCGGGGAATCTCCAACTCGAATTTCGGGACGGGTCTCTTTCTCGTCATAGAGCACTTCGGGCTGAACTTTGCAAAGCAAAACAACTATGCGTTTTATTCTCTACCGGACGCGGTGAACGCGCGATTGCAGGACAATCTGTGGCTGGATGCGAAGAAGTTGACCATCGACGATAAAAGAACGTACGATGCCGTTGAAATATTCTGGAAGCGGTATCGACATGGTTTCGTGCACAATGCGTGCGAATTCATTTGCTAAATACATATCAAGGAAAACCGGTTAACCCAAACCGTGTTCGTAGGAAACCACAACGATAGATGACGAAAAGCCCTCTTTAGAAGATCTGGCCGATATGTTGCTCAATATTCCGATACGCGCTACGTACGAGACGAGGAATACTCAGCTAGACTGCGATAAGGGTGGTATCACCGTCATCATTCGCAATCGCGACGTACAGCAGACCCTCGAGTAATTTATGATCATAGATTTGTTGCCGGAAAGAATGATTCACCACGCGCACAGTCTGAAAGAGGCGATCGGTACCAAGAGCTGTTGGAGAAACTAGAGTTTGATTCGCGCGCTACCACGCGTATCAGCGAGCTGACGATGGTAACTTTCATGCGCACTTTTATCTAGGAACAAGGCTACTCTATGTCGGATGTCCGCGAGGTGGCGTTACACATGAAAGATCGTCTGAAGATGGACTATGCTGAATGTTTCACGTCCCATAATTACTTCGCTGGTAAATTCGTCCCGTATATTACAAATGCGACAGAACGATATTGGCAATATTGGCGAAAAAATGAGAACGAAAGATAAATTGGGCCGGGACGCGATGAACTGCGGCAATAAAACAAGAAGCATTTGGAGAGTAAACGATAGAGTTATTTGTCGATTATACGACCCGCGCGAAACGATCCCTCCGTCCATGTAACGTTCGACCTTGCGCAATGCCGTGAAGAAAAGCGCGCATTCTTGGCAATATTCGACAAAATCCAAGAGTTTCTTTTACGGATAACGTGGCGAGTGGTCGATGTAAAGCAAGCCAGCTATTGAATGATTGGTTTTTGCCACCAAACCGATACCATTAAGATCGTCTAGCATATCTTTTCAAAAAATGTCGTTCATCGTTGCGACGTAGCAATAGGCGCGAAGCGAGATACGGACAAGGACGACACCGCACCACCTGTACTCACGCGCCAGTGGATAGATTTTGTCGTAGCTTATATTCCCTATTGCAAATTTGTGTCTCTTGTTTGATCAAATGCGATTCGCTTCCACGATATCGCCGTATTGTTATTTCTTGACAATGTTGCATTTATTTTCCGTCAAAGTACGGAAATTCCTCCGTGCATAATTCGTTGGGTCAACAAACTTCGTTGTCGCTCTCGCGAGACACTTTATCAAATGATTTCGACAACTACAAGTCGCGCGAGCGCGAGAAATCTTAATCGCAGATGTGTGTGGTTTATACACTCTGCGTGATATCTCGCTACTCGCTAATTTAGTTTTCTTTTATATTAGAATATTTTCAGCTCGTACAAATTAAGTTCAGGCTCCTCGCGTGACCCATGTAACAGGTGTAGAAATATGAAACCGGAATTTTTGTAAAAATTATACGTCTGTTGTTTGAAAATGATAAAAATTATTTTATTCAAAATAATGTCCATTGATATTTATACATTTTTCCCACCGCTCCGGCAGTTTATAAATGCCACGAAAAAAAAAAACATTTTTTCTTTTGAAGCGAACCAACTATCGAGCCATTTTCGTACATTTTCATACGAATTGAAGCGTTGTTCAGCGAGAGCGTGTCCCATTGATGCGAATAGATGATAATCGGACGGAGCCAAGTCTGGAGAATAAGCCGCACGCGTTAGTATTTCCCAACTGAACGCCTCGATCGTTTCCTTGACCCGTTTTGCTGTGTGTGATGGGGTATTATCATGGAGCAAAATGATTTTGTGTTGCCTTTTTCCATTTTCCGGTCGTTTTTCATGCGATTTAAATTGATCATTTGCTGTTGGTAGCGATCAGTGTTAACGGTTTCACCAGGTTTTAGCAGCTCATAATAGATTACATCCTTCTGATACCACCAAACACAGAGCATTGTGTTCTTTCAAAAGCGATTGCAGTGGATGTCGATGGTTCGCCTGGATTCACCCATGATTTCTGACGCTTAGGATTCTCAAAATATATCCATTTTTCATCACCTGTCATGATACGATAGACTTTCTTTTGTATCTGTCGAGCAGCATTTTACAAGTGGTTTTTCGATTTTCTAGCAGTCTTTCATTCAGTTCACGCGGAAATTATTTTCCCATTTTCTGAATCTTTCCCATAGCTTTCAAACGAATTGAGACAGCTTTCTGCGTCACATTCACATGACGAATTGAACATGAAGAAAGTCTGTGCGAAGTTGGTCCCAAAAAACTTGACCCCTGACCAAAATTTCGTCCGTCAACAGATCTGCTCAGATTTTCTTGAGAGGTTAGTTGAAGAGCCTGAATTGATGCAAAACATCATCACTTGAGATGAAACCTGAATATTCCAATACGGTGTTGAAACTAAGCGGCAATCCATGCACTGGAAAACTCCTGCATCCCCAAGAATGAAAAAAGCAAGGATGTCGAAATCAAAATTTAAAGCCATGCTAATCGTTTTTTTCGACATCAACGGTATCGTGATGACTGAATGGGTTCCAGAGGGTCAAACTGTAAACCAAACTTACTATTTGAAAGTTTTGGCAACATTGTGAGAGCGAGTTCGTAAGAAACGGCCGGAGTTGTGGAAAAACAAGTCGTGGATCTCGCACCAGGACAATGCACCTGCCCATAACGCGCTGTCTGTGAAGTGTTATTTAGCCGTTAGAGGCACTCCAGTGCTCGAATACGCGCCGTACTCGCCTGATTTAGAACCCTGTGACTTTTTTCTGTTTCCAAAGATCAAGTCTGTCTTAAAAGGAACCCGGT
Organism: Dinoponera quadriceps; assembly: GCF_001313825.1. Classification (NCBI taxonomy): domain Eukaryota; kingdom Metazoa; phylum Arthropoda; class Insecta; order Hymenoptera; family Formicidae; genus Dinoponera; species Dinoponera quadriceps. The sequence continues at coordinate 88,054 of NW_014556787.1, forward strand.
TCGAGTAGATGGAAGAGGTGAAGCGAAAATCGGCGGAACTCCTAAATACACTTACAAAAGAAGACTTCCAGCATTGCTTTGACCAATGGAAAAAACGAGTGGAACGATGTGGGGCGGGGGAGGGGAGTACATTGAATGGGAGCATTCAATTGTAGAATAATTTTTAAAATAAAACTCTTTTTCATAAGCAGTCTCGTTATTTAATAGCCATACCTCGTATACCGGTGTATGGAACTTGCGTCGTTGTGTGTTAAAAATCTTCGTTAGCTGTTAGAGGGAGATGATGGCGCTGCAGAAGCGGTTTTACGGTCCCTAAACTGATGGCTAACAGCATCTATACGGAAATTCCGGTTTCATACTTCTACACCTGGTATATGGAACAAAATTTAAAATAGTAACTGACCATAAACCGCTGATATAGCTATTTAACGTCACCGTCCTCGGATCGCGATTAATCAGGTGCCGACTAAAACTAGGAGAATATGATTACGTAATTATACACAAGGCCGGACGAGCGACCATAAACGTGGACGCGCTTAGCAAAAACAAAATACGACCTGTCTTAAAGATAAGCGCCCCGAAGGAGAAAGAGGAAGAAGGCGAAGGAAAAGAATACGCTGAAAAAAATATGCTGACTAAACAGAAAATCCTCGTAATTATACCGAGGAAGAAAAAAGACAAATACTCTATGAATATCATGATGCATCTCTAGGAAGGCATCAAGGCATACAAAGAACAATAAACAGAATACGGCTAAGTCACCAATGGAAAAATATGGCGCCCGATATAAAAAAATATATTAATAAATGTAAATTATGCCAAAGAAACAAATTATTGCAGAAAACTAAAATGCCTCTCGTAATCACTGATACGCTGCGCAAACCATTTGAAAAATGCTCATTAAAAGTAGTAGGGCTATTAAGAGTAACACAAAATGGAAATAAATATATACTAACATTTCAAGACAACTTAACCAAATTCAGCAAAGCGATACCTATACCAAATTAAAAAGCTTCAACTATCGCTAAAGAATTCGTAGAAAAAGTAATTTTGAAATACGGATTTCCCGATAAAATATTAACCCTTTCGGTACATTTGACGAGTGAGACTCGTCATCTGCTTACCTGGGCATAAAATATATTACTTTTACATATTAATCATTATAGCGACAAATTAAATGCATCCCATGTACATAAAAATCTTAAAATAATTCAGTACTCAAAGGGTTAACGGATTAAGGAACGAATTTCCTAAGCAATGTGTTTAAAAACACTTGTAAATTATTAAGAATACAAAAATACAATCAACCGCGTACCATCCGCAAAGTAATGGCGCACTAAAACGCTCGCATAGAACATTAGCAGAATACCTTAGACATTACATTAATAGCGAACAAACAGACTAGGATGAATGGATGCCATACGCAATCTTTACATATATTACGACCTCGCATACAAGCACAGGCTATACGCCATTCGAACTATTATACGGACATGAAGTGACATTACCCTCTGCCGTATACCTAAAATCCGAACCTGCTTACACCTTCGACGACTATGCTCAAGAGCTCAAAGTTTATGCGCAACAAATCAGCTAGCAAAGGAACACGTTAAAGAAGAAAAAATGAAGGCAAACGATACTACGATCAAAAAACAAAAGGGGTCTATTACGAAGTAGGCGAAAAAGTCTTATTATATGATGAAACCATACGCCAAAGAAAATCAAAGAAACACGACGCTATATGGATAGGGCTGTACTAAATAATAAAAAAACAATCTGATGTTAACTACATAATAAGAGGCCGAAAAATCCTAACAACTAACGCAAATCGCCTAAAACATTACATCGATAATTAATTAACAGAAAAAAAGAACGTACCTTTAAGGAGGGCCAATAGGGCGTCCATGCCCCCATCCCGGAAAGCGTCGACCTCTCGGGAAGACGTCCTCCTCCAACTCCCACTGCCTGCCGCCGCGCCTCACAAGGCGTACGTCGGTCCTCGCTCAACGAAGAAATTCCCAAATAAACAGGTTCACACTGCGTAATGGCCCCTCTGGCTGCCAGTTTTCTATGACTACCATGGGGAAAATGATTGCGCCCGGAAGCTGCAATCGGGAGAAAACCGATGGGTCCACGCCCGGCACCACCTCGCCGCAAGCACAGCGAATCTAAAATGTGCCGAAAATCACATTCACTGAGCACACACACATAAAGAAGGGATAATCTAGAAATAACATACAAAAAAGGGGGACCAACAAAATAATACATTATCACTTCTTTTTTGTTACCCGGACAACAGTGACCGTACATTTTGATAGTCGACGAGCTACTGAAGAGTCGCTCTAAAAACCACTTGCAAACACCGTAATATACGATTTAAAAAATGCTGACGCTAAAAGATAAAGAAATCCGTGAAACCATAGCCATAGCCGAGTATCACATACGAATGTAATACGACCACGGATGAAGGCACGACTCACATTCTTCCTTCGCTATTTAAATTGCAGGATGGCCATAGCCAGTAGCATTTTATATACAACGAGCGAGCTCCAAGAAAAGCCTTACATACTTCAAAAATTTCGGGATACATCAAGGCTATACTTTGATAAACTTGGACAACTTCACCAGGTAGCCGCAACTTGGAAGATAGTAATCAAACTGGACATTGAATAACCATAGTTAAACCATCGTTATAACCAAATAAAAGATTATCTTCATCAAACAATGATAACATGCCGCTTCACGCGCTTATGTACAAACTCGCGCAGAATTACAAGAAAAGAATCTAAAACGCGTATACAAAACAACAAACAGTATAAACAATATATACAGGGTGGACCATTTTAATCCATCCAGTCGAATATTTCGA